>NC_138129.1:25362354-25532354 GCF_964188305.1 Podarcis bocagei
ATATTAGAACAGGAAATGGTACAAAATATTCTCAGCTTCCTTGCCTCTGACTTCCCTGAGAGGATATAGGTCTTTCTTAAAAAGCCCCAGGGAAGGCTGGAGTGGGGCTGCCCCAACAGTTCTCTTAGGACTTGGTGGTTATACTCTTCCTCGCCTGGGCTTCCTCATTTCCACCTTCCCTCAGGGCACATGGGTTTTGTTTTGTTTCATTTATTCACACAAAACTTCTATTATATTTTAATCTAGAAAGCCAACCCGTTGTGCTACACACATTACCCATGTCTGCATTTATCACCCAGCACTTTCTGACCGCCTCACAAGCAAGACAATATATTCCAGACTTCTTCACAACGAAGCTAGCATTGTTTTTATGTCAGTTTAGATGCATGTCTTATTTGTATACACCACTTGGGGTGTTAGTAAAAGCAACAAGAAGAAATCCCCAGAGTAACCTGCACTAGGGTCAGTGACCTCTCCTGTGGTCAGAAGAGGGAAATGGTGATTAATGTTGCTTGAGGTACAGAAATGGCACAGGCCAAACTCATCCCCACTTAGAAGTCTGCTGGGTTGTACTGGCAGCAGGGGATGACACTTTTCTGCAATAACACTAAATCCAAACCTGAAAGGCTCAAATTCTCAGGTACTTGTCATGTCTCTACAGAAAAACCTGAAATAGGCATTTCCGGTACAGGGATTCGCAACGTATCACCAGTGAGCCATATCTTTCTTCCTAGATTAACTTAGCAACTGACTTATGTGTTTAGTCTGTCTGTATTTCAAGCGGCAGAATTGAAGGTCACATAATATCTTAACAGCAGAAGCAGGCACTGGGTAAAGGGCGGGTAGATGCTATTTTAAAAAAGTTTTGTTTTCATTGTGTGTAGAAACATACAGAGAGCAGAGATACTCATCAACTTTTTTCTATGGTGTATACCAGGCAGGAAGGGAGCGAGGAGGGGAGAGGACCTTTTAGCTTCCACTTTACTACTGTGTGGAAAGAGCTCTTAGCAACAGTTTTTAAGGTGTCCTGCAGCTATCACACACTGTGTGAAGTAGCTCCAAAAGAAATAGTGGTAGGATGGGGATACAGAAAGATCCTAAAAGATAAAAAGAAACATTGGAAGCAGCCCAAAGTATCATAAATTTCCTCCATGCTAGTTTCACCAGCTCTACCACTTGGAAAGAGTTGCTATGACTTAGACCTTAGCCATTTTCACCCCTGGCTATGTGGGAATACAGAGAGACTTTATCTACCACTACAACTAGTGCTGAGAATAATAGCTTGATTCCTCATATTACTTATCTGATATAAGGTTGGCATTACTCCTCTAAAATCTGATAGAAGGTTGGCATTACTCCTCTAAAACCCTAAACTCTAAAACCCAACCAAACAGGTTTCTTTTAAAACAACTGGCATCTCTCCACCCCCTCAATATCCCCTGGTCTTTCACTCTGTCAGATCTGCTTGAGGTGGAGGGGGGGCATCACCAGCTGAATTACATGCAAATTTCCGGGAGTTAATTGGGCAACGTGGGCTAAGTTTTCATTTGAAAGCAGGATCACTTCAAAAGTGTGGCTGCTGTGCTCCACAGGGTACAAGGGTGGGAGTGGGCAATGGTAAGAACCAGCAAGAAAGCATGGATGAACAACTCTACATTAAGCTTGAGATATCTGCTTGGCCATGTGTTTGTTTTCCCCCTAGAACTCTATCAGCTGGTGTTAGGCTGCAAAACAGTGGTGGGAAGACATAGCAGCAATGGCCAATCGTGGCTCCCTGACATGTGCACATATTACAATACATTTTAAAAAAACCTATTCCTTACATTTGTATTTTAAATTTTTAAGTACAGAAAAGTAAAGACAGAGTGCCCTGCATTGTAATGGGCATTGTGTTTCACGATGAAACACAGAAACAAGAAGCATAAAGCAAAGGAAAATTAGCAAAGGAAAAACCACAAGCTCTTCCTCAGAACTATTTTCTATTGAAACTGCCAACAAATTCTCAATGAAAACGATCCTTGGGTTTTGAAGCCATAAAGTATGTTTAAATATCTGCTGGAATGTTTTCACTTAATCAGTTTGTTGACACAGCCTCTCTCTAAGGAGTGTATCTCGAAACACTGGGAGTTGGTTAGCCAAAAGTACAAAACTAAAGAACAAACACCAAAAAGTTATTCAAAACACACTGCTGCACAAAGTGGATTGCAATGCAATACACCATTATGAGACTGTTAGCACTGTGTCCATTTTAAGCAAAATTCAGGATCAAATCAGCCTTGATCCAGAAAACCGTGGAGGGATGCCATGCATGGAGTAAGGCCTTGAATTTTCAATCTTAGACAGTTGCTTTCACAGGCTTCTTTTAAAATTCCCTGTGGTATGAGGTAGGCTAATGCTCAGGAATGTTAGTTAAAAAAAGAAAAAGAAGAGAAAAAAGATTAGCTTTACATCGCTGCATATGCCTAAAAAGGTTGGTTTAGTTTGTGGACTGCAGCCTGTAAGGGTTAACGTTTTGAAGGAAGGCTAAGCAGCATGTTCGTAACACAAAAGCAAGAGTCATGAAGTTTTATAAAGAGTGATTCTCTTGCAAAAGGCATACTAGTTTGGCAGAACTACAAAAAGTATTAATATGGTTCAAAGGAGGTAAGCTTTCAACTGTTAGATTTGTCAACTAAAGCTTCAGTGGATTAATTAGTAGAGTCCAACTTTAAAATTAGGTGCCAAGCTGTTTTTTGCGGGGCTGGGAAATAGGAATGTTTCAAAAACCTTCCTTGGAAGTTTTAAGCAGGAGTTGGATGGCCATCTGTCATGGATGCTTTAGTTGAGATTCCTGCCTTGCAAGGAGTTCAACAAAATGACCCTCAAGGTCCCTTCCAATTCTAAGATTCTATGATTTCACTTGTTCTAAAATGATGCAGCAGTGTTTTCTATCCCTTGATAAAAAGGTGTAAATTGAGGGGGTCCACTTGCTAGTATAATTCAAGGGACCACTGGTCTGGCTACCTCAGCAACAGGGACACGCTCCCTTAGTCTAAGCAACTGCTAACTGGAAGAACAAAATGAAGATAAGAGCCCTGCTAGATCAGATTAAAAGCACCAGCCTGTTCCAGTGTATGGGAAACCCACAAGCAGAACCAGATTGCAGCAACACGGTTCACACTTGTGATTCCCAGCAACTGGTATAAATGAGAAAGGGCTAATAGTCCTTGATAGACTGATGCTCTGTGAACAATATCATGAATAATGAACAGTGGCTGTGAGCAGGTGTTTAAAAAGTGTACTTAAGTGAAGGGTAGAGGGCTTTTTGAACGAACATTTTCACTGCTCCTAACTGGCAATTTTTGCTGAGCAAATATAACTTTATGAAATCAACAAAGTGCTAGTTGTAAACTTCACTTAATTTTTGTGATACTTTTGCTGCTAGTGAATTGATATTAACAAAAAACTACCGCTAAACGTTCTAATAACAGATAGACATGCCACCTAATAATAAGAGAAACAAAGGTTATGACTTCAGTACCTCAGGACTTCTAATAAAATGGATATTAAATTTTTGTTCCAATGATAAATCAATTGGTTGAAAGCCAATTATTAACCTAACAAATCCTTAACTAGCTGAGAGCTCAAACTGGGGTTTTCCTTTTCCCTCTAAAATGGAAGATAATCCTGTTTGCAGCTTTGAAGTCCAACCACAAAGAGTTTTCAGTCAGCATTTTTTCAGATGTAAGAGGAAGCAGCCAGCCACAGGCTGAAATATCAGAGGTGTGTTACCATTTCCATTTCTGCTCCTCTTCTTTTTTTGTTTTCTTCTTCTTCATGTCTCCTTCAGGAGGCTTCTTATCTTTGCTCTTTATTTTCTTGGGTTTGACATCCTGAAGAGAGATTTTTTTAAAGAGAGAGATGCTATACAGGGAGTAGTTTTACAAAATACTCTTACATTTAAAAACAAATAAATTTTGTAAGAAACCATTTGAAATGTGCTTCTCACAAAAAGGCCCTTGGTCTGAATCAAACTACTTATTCAGTTTCCTACCAGTGGCAAGGAATTATCATCAATTAACATGCAGAGTGTATCATGGTATGACATAAATAAATTGGCAAAGGCATATACAGGAGGCAGAGAGAAGTGAAAGGGCATTATGTAGAGAAAAAAGGAGATGAGGACCACTTAGCCTAAGGATGGAGGTGGAGTTGCAACTTTGTGGCGAGCAGAGCCCAGCCACCAGTATGCTCTCTGCATGAATCTAGCCAAAAATCAGGATCTCTACATACTGATCTTAACATGTACTCTAGATCGAGACATCATGTTTTTTTGGGGTTATTGTTTTCAGATGAATGCTAAATTGGATATTCTAAGCAAAATAAAGTGTTCTTTCTCCACAGTTGTCTCCACAACCTGTTATTACCCCAGAAATCCAGAAAATATAAATTCAACCAAACCTCCTCTTCTTCCTGTTTCCGCTTCTTTGATTTTTTTATATCTTCAGTTTTGATCTTCTTGGGTTTGTAGTCAACACTGAAACAGATCCAACAATTGTAAACAAATCATTTATTTCCAGTCCCGGATTTTATTACTCTCGCCCTCCACACACAAATGTTGCTGCTGTGCTGCTTACAGCCTGCATTCCAAAAGCACCAACACCCCAACTCTTGTGGCTCAGATGAAACCTGCTGCTTAACTTTAAGTTATACGTTTCCTGAAGCCCCTTCCGTAAGAACAGACACAACTACTTTCCAGCGTCTGTAGACAAATGCCAGTTCTCTACCTGTGCTGTGCACACACTGACACCATATTATACATGGCTACTGCAGAGTACAATCAAGAAATAAAATCTGCTTTTTTTGTATTTGACGCAACCTGTTGCCCCTCATTTGCACTGATCGCTTTTCTTCTCTTTGCTGTTGCAGGACCAGGGGGCGGGGAGAGTTTAAACTCCCTTTGCAGCAGGAAGGGGTTACACTAGTAGGACGACTGATACTGGTCCTGACCCAGTGTGAATCCCAGGCACCTAGCGGTCCCAGATGGAGTAGCGGGATCCAGATGAGCACTGTGATATACACATCAGGTCCACAGTTGCTCCTATATTAACATCTCCCTTGCAGGATCAAGGCAATTCACTATAGAAGACAGCTGGGGTTCACAAAGTATTATTAACACTCACTATTCATTTGGTCCTTAACATTTTGTCTTACTCATTATTCTTTTGTTTTATAAAAGCATTTGTCAGCTCCCTTTCAAAAGATCAAGGCCGCTTACATAAAATGAAAACAAACAAAAAACTGCGCTATTAGAAAAAAAAGTAAACCCCCCAGAATGTGGCCCTCCCTCAAGGGTAATTAAAAGCATTCACTTTTCATTGAGTGGAATGATGATGTCTGAGTGACAACTGATATCTGGAATGGGCAAAAGAACTTAAGCCCTTAAATCCATTGATCTCAATGGGTCTATTCTGAGTTATGACTTAGGCAAGATACTATAGTTGCTTGCTATAGACAGATGCAAATGTCCCATTTTCCCCGCTTTTCACTGTAGGTAATGTTCACAAGCTACTCACTCATCATCCTCTCGGGGTCTCTTTAGGGGCTTATAGTCTTCTTTGTAGTAGCCATCGTCATCCATTTCTTCCTTAATACGAGGTGGGCTAGACAGAAAAGGAAATGAGTTATTTAGTCAAGAACATGACTACTAAGCTTCAGCTTGTAGCCTGACTTCACCTACCACTGCAACCCACGTGAGGAGAACTCTCTCATTATCCCTGCCATATTTAGAGTTGAACAGGATGTGTGACTTTCATATAGTTTCAGCTAAACTGAAAATATAACACCATATTGCAGGGCTGGTGGGGTTCTGCCCCTCAACCTCCCCCCCCCCCCATTTTGGTGTCAGCAAAAAAGAAAATTAAAATAAACATCCTGGAAAGTAGATCCCAACACCCTGGTGGGGATACCAATAACTCCCCGCTTCTTAGCTGATCTGTGTATGGTTTTCTCCAAAATCTCTGCCATAACACCCTACTAGGTTTCTATATTCCTCCAGATGTACCATTTTGGGAAGCTCAGATTTAAATTAAGGCTGCATAGAATAATGAGAAAAAAATCCTACAACAATGGGACAATGGATTACAAATCCTGAACAGAAACTTGTAGATGTTAGCAAGTATTACGTGTTAAAGATGTGTCAGATTCAAACTACTTGATTGCTTTTTAGTTACAACAATTCAAGTTTTAAAATTGTTTTAATAAATCTACTCTCCCTGAAATATCCACACACTGGATATTGGGGTATTCCATAATATAAATTACTAGTTCTATTTTGTTTTACCTACAGGTATGCATGGCATTTTTGTACGGTGTGTGTGTGTGGGGGGGTATTCATATTTAAAGAGAATCTGTAGCTTGCCCTTCCAGTGAAAACCATGGTGGGTCAAAGCATATAAAACAATGTAACAAAAAGTGGCTGTGTTCAAACATCATATTGACCCAGACTTCCTACCTTATCATGGTTTATCAGGAATAAGCAGCATGCTAATGCAAGCTGCCTGAGCTCACAGCTGGAAAAACTCAGCAGCGCTGGCAAATACACCTCTACAGTTACTGGGAACAAATGCATGCTGCTAAAGGAGCCATTTTGATGGAAGTCACTTTACAAAGCTACTCAGGAGACCACATTTCAGCCACTGAAAGCTAATTTATTGAGCTGACTCTAAAAATACTTTTTTTCCAAAGGCAAAAATTCTGCAGCTATTTTGCAATGAAGATTGTGTTCTGTGGAATACAAAAGATCTTAGAGCTGCAGTCTGCTTGGATGTTTCAGTGCAGTGCAAACTCCACAAAACCCAAAACACTGCAGGCAATGAGGTCACCTTCTGCAGTGCCATCTCTCTTCTAAAAAGATGTAGCCTGATCTGCTTTCCACTTCAAATATCTAACACTGATAAGATCAGCTGGTAATACAAGACAGCAGAGTAAAATACTCGTACAAGGAATGCTAGTATTTAAAAGTACAAAGGCACTGCAGATTTTAAAGGCTGTGTTTTAAATCAATCCACCATCGTGCCTCAAAATGCAGGAGATTGCTGGAAACAAGCTGCATGATAGTGGAAAAGTCTGGTGTCAGTTCCACGAGGTATTTATGCTGAGCATAACTGCTGCTGGCTTTTTGACAAGCGGGTTTTACATTCTTAAGATTGCAGTTCCTAGAAATACCAAGAGGGGTCCTTGCTTTCTTCTACTAAGAATCAAGCAGTTTATATATGCTTGAATACTGTTTTAGAAACAGTGCACAGGAGGAACAACTTTAGTTTCACCCTAAATTCCCAGTTCTTCTACCGAGCGTTTGATATTGATAGGGAACAACTTTAAAAGTCTATGTTATTTTAGAGTCTTTATCAGGGCCAAGAAAAGAGGATCCCAGAAGTCTCAGGGATCCCACTGAGAAATTCCACTCATCTTCTGGGTACAAGTCAAAACTAAAAATCTAACAGTCTTCTTCACACAAGGCTCCCAGTTGCATACCTGGAGAAGCCATTTTCTTTTTCCTTCTTTATTTTCACTTCACCAGATGATTTACTCTGAAAACAGAAGTGAGAGCTGGTTAGTAAGCTATAAAAAGCACTGTCATATCTTCCCTGTTCATTCAAATGTAACTGACAAAAGACCCTTGTACCAGGAGCAAGTGCACCTCCAGCTATTCCTCAGAAATGCTTTCAGCATTATTGGGTCCGGTCAATCTCCAATACGTGCTTTGTCCTGCTGTTTTCCTATCTATCTAGATGTTCTCCCGAAGTTTTTCCTTTTGTCTGGCCACAACTGTAGAATTTGCTATCAACTCCTTGGCTTATTTAGACAAGGCTTCTGCTTGTACTGTTACACTGCATAATTATGCACTTTGCCCAGACATGAACAGATGGGTAAGAAAATTATCAAGGTCCTGTCTGTCCCTCTTCTGTCTGTCAAGGCTGGGCTAAGGTGTGCACCTGCATCGGTGCAATGTTTGTAATATCCTGCATCAAGTTACCTACAGAATCCCTCCTCATGTAGAACACAACGTGTGCTGAAGTTCGGCCTGTAGCTGCTATGAAGTTTAACATGACTTTTATTATGACAAGTTTACAACAGCCATTTAAACAGATGCACAGTGATGTCATCTAACACCTAATGCCACGGCTCTTATAGCCTTGAGTTTCTGCTGAAACTGCACGTGGGATCTGACTAGCAAAACAGCTTAAAAATGTCAAAAATGTGAAGCTGCTCGTGTCTTTATCCACAACAAAAGCCCAGTCCAAAGCAGTGCCATTCAGCCCCACCACCATCCTGTACCTTTTCTTCCTTTCGTTTCTCCTTGTCTCTATCTTTGTGTTTGTCTTTGTGTTTGTCGTGTTTCTCTGAACTGCCATCTTTGTGTTTGGTTTTCTCCTTCTCTTTGTGTTTCTTCTCCGAGGAATCTTTGTGCTCACTGGAAGATACAAGAGTCAGTTGGGACAGGATCGGTAGCAATTGACACGCCAAGCCCTAGAAAGTTCTCTATTAATATGAAGAATCACACAACTGTAGCAATAAGAAACATAGTAAAGTCAAGATGCCTCGGGGACACCACAGACTAATGCATTTTCGCCTGAAGGAGTTTCAACAATATATGTGCACTGTTCAGTACACCTTAAGCCCAGTGCTAACATCTTGGCATTTATGCTTTTAACAGCAGACATTAACTGGAACCTTCAGTGGATTTGTCCCCCTACTGAGACGGGGTAAAAAGAAGACAAACCCTGTAGTTATAACACCAAACATCATATTTATGGCTCATATTGGTATTGATAAATTTATTAGGTGAGAGAAACAGAGGCACACAGCAATTAAGCAATGGGCTGTGGTTCACTCAATTCAGTCACTAGAAGAGCCAGAAACTGAGTTCAGGAGTTCTTCCATGTCTAGTTACATGCTTCTCCTGTTAGTGCATTTTAGAAACCAATGATGTTTGTTCCATATGACCTTCGCCAAGCCTCACTTCTTCCCTCTCCCCACCAGTGGCCTGTTTCACTTATGAGGGAGAGAACAAATGGAACGTATATTAAGGCTAAAAAAAATGATGGGTTTTCATTACATCAGAAAGAAAATGGTATATCTCTACAGTCATACCTCAGGATAAATACGCTTCAGGTTGAGCGCTTTCAGGTTGCGCTCTGTGGCGACCCGGAAGTAATGGAGCGTGTTACTTCCAGGTTTCGCCGCTCGCACAGACGGTCAAAATGACGTCACGCGCATGTGCGGAAACGGCGAAATGCGACCTGCGCAGACGCGTCTTATGTTCTGTTCGGGATGCGACTGGGGCTCTGGAACGGATCCCGTTCGCATCCTGAGGTACCACTGTAATTCTATTCTAATGCCAAAATCAAAACAAAACCCAGTCTCTTTAGAAAGTGGTCCATTTCCCAATTAACTATTCAGTGGCTGCTTAGACCACAATAATTAGAATTAAACTTGTAGATTACAGAGATGAATTGTTGAAAAACCCTTGAAGATGTGGTATATCCTGCTAGGGAAAGATTTAAGGCTTATGCGTGATTACATTATATCCAGGCACATGATAAAGAAAGCAGCTCTTAAGAGAACTCCAACACTGCATTTTGAGAAGTCAACTGCAGCCTTCTCCTATTACACTCATTAGGTTTCCTTACTTCATTATCCTGACCCTCTTGCCCCTCAATGACTCTGCAAGCTAAGTACTCTGGATTCCCCTTTCATTCCTCCCACTTGCTAGTGCCACTCTATTTCTTATGGTTTGATTCTCAGCTCCCACAAGCCCTTCCAATGTGACTTACTGCTTCTTGAATCTGGAAAATTCTTCGTCCCTAATGTAGAGACACATACCACAATAAAGTCAAATAAGCAACTATATTTATTACATTTTTATTCTGCCCATATCCTAATAATATTTTTAATGTACTTTTTCTTGGTTTTAATGAATGGATGGTATAGTTTGTTTTTTGTAAAGTTGATTTAAGTTGCCTGCGACAAGAAAAAGTATCTAATAAACTTAAATAACAACAACAACAATATGCCTCCCCATATTTCAGCTCACCACCACTCTGAAAAGGTTAGACTAAGCGATAGTGATCTCCTCTGCTCATCAAATTAACTTCATGACCAAGTGGGGATTCGAACCTGGGTCTCCCCAGGTCTGGTTAAACACTATATAATACCAGCCTTCAATGTCATATACCTTCTCCAAATGCCCATAAAACATTTAGTTCTTTTAAAAATGGGATGCAATTTTTGAGTCACTTCATCATTTAAGTATTTAAGGCAAGAACCACTACATATAAAGAAATCACATTTACCAAATACAAAAAGATGGAATTTCTAATACAATCTTCTGTTCCCCACAGTGGCCAACCTTTTTTGGTTCACATAATTTATTTCAACAATCCAACTTTCATAAAATGGAAAGCCCACTTGTTACAACATCTAACAAACTTAAACCGGCTAACAGTATTTTTATTTCACTTTTGTTTTATGCAGTTGTGATCCCCCCCCTTTCATGAAAATGATGCTGATAAGGTTAAGTTACATAACTTCATATCCAATAATCAGGTCTGACTTTTGCTGTCTGTTTGCCTGTTGCAAAGCAAGCAGATGCAGAATTAGGAATGCCTAAATGTCATCCGCTCCTTGCTTGGAGGACAGAGAATATACTTCTTTCTACCCATTCATGGTTTATTGTCTTGAGAAACTTGGGTTCCCAACCTCTATTGCTTCAAAAGAGAAGATAGGAAAGAGAAAATGAAAAAGGGAAAATGTACAGGTGCTGTAAAGAATTAAGAGAGGATCAATACTAGCTTGGCTAAGTATGCTAGGTTATTAACCAATGTTAAGCCAGAGTTGTATGGTGTAGTTTGGGTACAACAGGGAATAGGTTTCATGAAGTCAGGATTGTTGCACTGAACAGAGTGTTTGATAGTGAAAAGGGAAGAGACCTCTTAAAACCATGGTTTATAAAACAATGGATAATAATCAAAACCTGGCCACTATGATGGAGGTTAATTGCTACTATGATGTGCTCCAACAGACACGGACACCAGCAAAAAGTAACAGTTTTTAATTGCAGGAACACAACAAATTTTTAGCCAGCTTTTAGTCATGGCACATTAAAGATTCTTCACATTTTTCTACTGCAAAAACATCCTCTGATCTTTTTTTCATTACTTCTACCTGGGTGTATTAAATACAACTGACACGAATTCTTGTCACCTGCAGCACTACAATCAGTTTCCCTACTTCAGTCACAAACACATGCACCCCATAGCTATACAAATTGACAAGTGAAAAAGACAGACACAGTAAGAACTTTCCTGGTAACAAATACCTATTTAGAGAACATACACATATGAAATGTCACCACAAGCAAACTTCTCAACAGGAAAAAAAAGAGAGATTTAATTTGCATGACAGCAGAAAATAGGGAAAAACCACCAACAAATGGTATGTGTCTCTGAAGAAAAACTCACAGACCAGTGCAGCTTCTAATAAGTGAAGGTAAGCAAATGTGTCATTTAACTTAATATCGTTTTGTAATCAGACAAGAACTATTTGGAGCACCTCACATCAAGACATAAGCCCTCATTTTAAATATCTGTTTGTTATGAATAAGATTGGTAAACTAGCTTATGTGCCTGTCAGGGAACTGCCATCAGAGCATCAGGTGGTGGAGGGACTCAGGCAGGATGAAAGAGACTCAACTGCTGAAGCAGGGACCAGCAGGGGGAGGAGTGGGTCTCTGAGGGAATGCGAGCAGAAGGGAGGGCTCAGGGAGGCTTCCAGCGAAAACAGTGGGGAGGTATCGGAGTCTCCCATAGGGAGACCCATACCTCGCAGGAAACTGTCACGCCGTGAGTCCAGGAGACGCGTTTCCGTTAAGGAACTTCTTTGTTGGAAACGCTTCCGCAGACAGCCACTGTCGGACTCTACTAGTGACTAGAGCAGACATGTCTGAGGAGCTCCGTCACACACGGAGGTTTGTGGGGGCGCACAAACTCTGAGGGAGCACGTTTTCACGCACAAGCAGCTAATCAAACCCTCACAGCAGTCCGACAGTCTTTGTACGCTGCCTGTGCAAGAGAAGGCATCATGAGCGAACCAACCGGAACCGGAGGAGCAGGGGCTGGAGCTGGTCCAAGCTTGGAAGATAGATACCGAGCGTTGGAGGTTCAACTGGCCCTGCAGACGGCGAGGCTGGAGGAGAGAAGGGCTCAGGATGCAGACAAGAAGGGGAGAGCCACTCAATTCCCCAGAAAGGTACCAGGATTGGTGCAGAAATTTGGGGGGGACCCCAAGGACTACCATGCTTTTAGGACAGAGATGCAATATGCCCTTAATGTGCAGTTCGATGAGTTCCCTGATGAGGAATCGCGAGTTGCTTTTGTAATTGGGCATCTTGAGAAAGGGGCTAGAGACTGGGTGCGACCCCTAATGGCAACGCACAATGACATACTAAAGGACACAATGAAGTTCTTTCGTGCAATGGATATCATGTTTTCCAGCGATATTGAGGAAGGGGTGGTGCGCAGACAGCTAATGGCTTGTAAGCAGGGGAGTCGATCTGTCCGTGAATATTGGACTGAGTTTACCATGCTGATTCACAGACTGAGTTGGGATTTATCGGCGGCACCCGTTCAAATGCTATTTGAAGAAGGTCTTTCTTCGGGGGTGAAAGACGAGCTGGCACGGAGCCCCAGGGCGGAGTCTATGGATCAGCTGACCAAATCTGCGCTGACCATAGGAGCGCGGCAGGAGGCAAGAGCCTTGGAGAGGCGGGAAGGGAGAGGGGAACGTTGGAAGGAGTTCCGCATTCCAGACATTCCTGAGCCAGCTTTCCCGCCGGCAGAGCCGATGGAAATCGGAACAGCGCGCGCGCGCGCATTTTCAAAAACCAGCGAGGGAGCTAAGAAGGAGGGAAAGGGCCCCCGGAAATGCTATCTCTGCCAACAGCCAGGCCACTTTGCCAGAGTCTGCCCCCAGAGGAAGGAATGGCAAGGGATGGTGGGAGCTGTTGAGGGGGGAGAAGAAGGGGGAGCGGAGCAGGTAAAAGCCAACGCCTGGTTGCCACAATTGGGGCACTGCAGCCAGGCCAAAGAGCAGTGAAAGTGCCCGTGCCAGAAGCTCCTCGACCTGCTCTAGTGATTGAAGTGTCGCTAGAGCTGCAGAATGGGCACCCCCTAAAAATAAAGGCGCTATTGGACTCAGGCAGCTCCTGCAATTTTATGAGCAAGGAGTTTGTTGCTGAACACCAGATACAGACCATCCCTTTAAGCAACCCCCTGCAGGTGACCACGATTGATGGCAGGGAGTTGTTGGGAGGAGGAGTCCGCTTGCAGACTGTCCCAATGATAATGAGGGTGGCAAGGCACACAGAACTGATAGCGTTTAATGTGGCCACCCTGGGAGGCGCTCCCATTATTTTGGGAATGAGCTGGCTAGCTCTACATGATCCGCTGGTTGGCTGGCATCAAAGAGTGGTGTCCTTTGGTTCAGCACATTGCCTAGAACACTGCAAAGGGGAGAAGGGTTCAGTAGGGGCCCAAGCCACCCTAGCAGGGACTGAAGTAATGGGAAAGGTGAAGGTACCACCACAGTATGCAGATCTCAGCGACGTGTTCAGCGAGAAGGAAGCTGACCAACTACCACCTCATAGACCCTTTGATTGTCAGATCAATTTACTCCCTGGAGCACAGCTTCCCGTGGGCAAGTTGTATGCCATGTCAGACAGGGAAATGCAGGAGTTGCGAGGGTTCATTGACAAGAACCTGAAGAGAGGCTTCATCAGAGAGTCCAAAGCAGCAGGGGGGAGCCCAGTGTTCTTTGTGGACAAAAAAAATGCGGACAAGCCGAGACTTGTATGTGATTTTAGGCGGCTGAATGCAGTGACTGAACCGGTGGCGTTCCCTATGCCCAGAATTGATGATATTTTGACCATGGTGAGGAAGGGAAAGATTTTCACAAAGCTGGATCTAAGGGGGGCGTACAACCTGATACGCATAAGGAAAGGGGATGAATGGAAAACCACCATGTTTACCCCTTTGGGGGCGTTTGAATACCTCGTTATGCCATTTGGATTACAAGCAGGCTCCGCGTGTTTTCAATCTTTTATGAACCACGTGCTGGGCCCTTTGCTCTACAAGAATTGCGTTGCCTTTCTAGATGATGTGTTGGTGTATTCTGAGAATGAGGAGCAACATGTGAGAGACGTCAGAGAAGTGTTGAGCAGACTGCAAGCCAACAGGCTGTGGGTCAAACTGGAGAAGTGTCGGTTCCATACCAAGGAGGTGGAATTCCTGGGGTACCGCCTGTCAGACAAGGGATTGGCCATGGATCCCGGCAAGGTACAGGCAGTGCTGGAATGGAAAACACCCAAAACCAAGAAGGATGTGCAGAGGTTCCTAGGGTTTGGAAACTTTTATCGTAAGTTCATCCGCAACTTCGCCCATCTGACGGCGCCCATCACTGACTGTCTCAGCAGTAAGAAGAAGTTTGTATGGACGGCGGAGGCGGGGCGAGCGTTTGAGGAACTGAAAAGGGCCTTCGCCTCTGAAGAACAACTTCTGCATGTGGATTTACGAAAGAAGCTAAGGGTTGAAACAGACGCATCTGACAGAGCCATAGGGGCGGTGCTTCTTCTGCAGCCGGGGAAGGAGGAGTCGGAGTGGCGTCCGTGTGCCTTCTTCTCGCGGAAGCTGAACAAATCCGAGAGGAACTACACGGTGTACGACCGAGAACTGCTTGCTATTCATGAGGCGTTCCGGAGATGGAGGCATCTGCTAGTTGGTGCACAACATAAAGTGCAAGTGTGCACGGACCATAAAAATCTAGAGTACTGGAGAACGGCGCGAGTGCTCAACCAAAGGCAGTTGAGATGGGCCCAAGAGTTCTCCAAATTTAACTTTGAGATTTGTTATGTGCCAGGCCCAGAGAATGTTAGGGCGGACGCTCTCTCACGCAAGCCTGAATATTTGGAGGGGGAGGGAGCACCCGAAGAAACCCATATCATTCCAGAGGACCGCTGGGTGTGTGGGGCGACTTTGGTGGGGCAAAGGGAATTGGTAGAGGGTACGGTGCAGGATGCATACGCCCAGGGGAAACTCAGGGATCTCAGAGGGGAGGAAGACAAACCCGGTGGTTTTGAGGAGAGAAATGGGGCATTGTATTATAAGGGAGCGTTATATATACCTGAAGGGGAATTGAGGGAGAAAGTACTCAAGCAGCTGCACGATAGCCCCACAGCAGGGCACTTTGGGCAACACAAAACCATGTGGCTGGTTACCAGGGAATTTTGGTGGCCCAAGGTCAGGGAAGATGTGCGGGAGTATGTGAGAGGGTGTGAACAATGCCAAAGAGCCAAGGGGGAGAGGCAGGCGCCGGCTGGTTTATTAGAACCACTGCCCACACCTGAGAGACCGTGGGAAGCAGTGGCAATAGATTTCATGACTGATCTGCCAAGGTCTAGAGGGAAAACAGCCATCATGGTTGTAGTAGACCTGTTAACTAAAATGGCCCACTTCATAGCCTGCTCACATGCGGTTACAGCAGAAGAAGCAGCCAAATTGTTTGTAGAGAATGTGTTTAGGTTGCATGGCGCCCCCTTGAGGGTGGTTTCAGACCGAGGGAAACAATTTACTTCCAGGTTCTGGAGGAAGCTCATGAGCTTACTGCATGTAGAGGTTAATTTCTCGACGGCCCGTCATCCTGAAACCAACGGGCAGGCGGAAAGAGCAAATGGGGTTCTCCAACAATATTTGAGGTGTTATGTTAATGACAGAGAGAATGATTGGGTGGAGAAGCTGGCGTTGGCAGAATTTGCCTACAACAATGCAGAGAACGTGTCCACGGGGATGAGCCCCTTTTTGGCTAATCACGGGTGCCATCCCAGAGCCTTCCCAGGGGGGGAGGGGGAGAACTGGAGCGTTCCAGCTGCAGAACAGTTCGTGGAAGAAATGGAAGCGATCCATCGCCAGCTCCAACTCAACTTAAACAGGGCTAAGGAGGAATATAAGAGGCAAGCAGACAAAAACAGAAGGGAAGGTGAAAGCATCAGGGTGGGGGACCAGGTGTGGCTGTCAACCCAAGGGTTGCCATTCAAAGGAGGTTGTAAGAAATTAAGACCCAAAAGGCTGGGTCCGTTTGAAGTCATACAGCAGGTCAATCCAGTGGCTTTCAGGCTCCGGTTACCGAACCACATGAAGCTGCACCCAGTTTTTCACAGGTCGTTGCTGTCACCGTATAGAGGAGACAGTGAGGGGAGGGTCACTAGGGGACCAGCAATGGAGGAGAAGGAACACAGCTACCATGTAGCGGAGATCCTCGATTCCAGGTGGAAGGGAGATCAAGTAGAGTATTTGGTAATGTGGGAAGGGGAACCGGAGTCGGAAAACACCTGGGTTAGGGCAGAGGATGTCAATGACGAGGTTTTAATAGAGACTTTTCATCAGAGGTTCCCACGTAAACCTCAGCCTGTAGCGAGGTTCCGAAGGGAATACTTTGCCACCACCGACGAGGAAGAGGAGTTGGAGGGGTTCCCAGATTCTGAAGAGGAGGAGGATTCAGCTGGCCAGGACGACGATCGATGGAGAGAATTGTTCGAGACGTCAGAAGATGAGGAAGATTCGTTTCGGGGTTTTAGCCCTTCACCTCCCAGGGGGGAGGAATTGGGAGGGGGTGAGGGGGGCCCTGGAGGGGAGGTGGATGTCAGGGAACTGCCATCAGAGCATCAGGTGGTGGAGGGACTCAGGCAGGATGAAAGAGACTCAACTGCTGAAGCAGGGACCAGCAGGGGGAGGAGTGGGTCTCTGAGGGAATGCGAGCAGAAGGGAGGGCTCAGGGAGGCTTCCAGCGAAAACAGTGGGGAGGTATCGGAGTCTCCCATAGGGAGACCCATACCTCGCAGGAAACTGTCACGCCGTGAGTCCAGGAGACGCGTTTCCGTTAAGGAACTTCTTTGTTGGAAACGCTTCCGCAGACAGCCACTGTCGGACTCTACTAGTGACTAGAGCAGACATGTCTGAGGAGCTCCGTCACACACGGAGGTTTGTGGGGGCGCACAAACTCTGAGGGAGCACGTTTTCACGCACAAGCAGCTAATCAAACCCTCACAGTGCCAAAATAAAAAATAAAATAAAAAATAAAAAGATTGCCATCCTGTGAAAGAGAGAACATAATTCCCATTTGACAGGTGGGAAATGGATGACATGGGGATGGCAACCTGGATCATACGTCAGCCTGAGATCAGGCAATACAATTGACTCAAATCTACACTGCAGTCCAGTCCTTACTTTAAAAAGCATGTTCAGCATGTGCAAACAATCTCCTGCTGGCACAGACAAAAACTGTTCACCTAACAACTAATAAGGTGGTGTTTTGCTGCCTGAGGCAAAAAGCCCCTGTTCTACATACAGAAGCCAAGGAGATTGGCAGCTGGATCTATCAGTGGTAATAGGCCAGTGTCTTCCATGGCTCTTGAGGGCAACGTGCTAATTGAGAGGATTCAGGACAGGCTGTTGGCACAAACAGCTCTATCCTCCAATACAGGGGAATGTTGTCCCTCAGCATCTACACCCGAAGCAGCAACCCCACTCTGCCTAATGGTAGGGCCGGCCCTGGCTCTCCTGCGCAAGCTCTGGAATTCCTTCTTCTACCAAGGTTCAGAACAAGTAGGGAAGCTTGCAGGGCAAGTTAGCGTACAAAATGTTACTTTGGCCATTTCCAAGAAGAGAACACTGCAGCTGCATTCATTGCTTAATTCTCAACCTGGCCAACAGGCACAGACTACCATTTCGGAAAGCTTACCTTCTCTAGTAGGCAAAGCAACTGGCCCTAGTGCAGGCTTCCTCAAACTCGGCCCTCCAGATGTTTTTGGCCTACAACTCCCATGATCCCTAGCTAGCAGGACCAGTAGTCAGGGATAATGGGAATTGTAGTCTCAAAACATCTGGAGGGCAGAGGTTGAGGAAGCCTGCCCTAGTGTAACACAGTTATCTTCCCAGATGTTGGACAGCAGTGTGTTGCAGCTACTTTTACTCCTCAGCCTGGGGCAGGATGATAATGAATGGTTAGTTGTTTCCTGACAGCCTCTCCTTCAGCTAGATCATAGTAAAGGACACTCTGTTCCCTTCAAACATCAGCTCACAGCTTGCCACCGAAGCTGCATTACGTAGCTTCCCCTCTGAATCATGAAGGATGGATCAAGTCTATGCACAAATCAGGTTTAGAGACTGTTGCACGAATCAGTCTTCACTCATAGCTGAGCTGGGATCACAACTTTTATTATTTTATATTTATATCCCACCTTTCCTCCAAGTTGTTCAAGGCAGCATACCTGGTCTCCCCTCCTTCATTTTATCCTTGAAACAACTCTATAAAGGCCTTAAAAGCCTAATGTCTAATGACCTGGTTTTTAAGTGTTGCCTACAGAATTCTTATTCCGACAGAGTGCATAAGACAACATGCAACTGGCGTAAAGACTGAAAATTGGTGGTGGTTCTTTTTGCAGGGGAGGCACTACTCCACTCTGTGGTCCACCAAACTGGAGGACTCAGATTCAGCACAGGAATCTGAAAGGTTGTTTCGGCCAATTACGTGTGGAGAAGCATGGTAGAGCTAGAAAACGATATTTTTGCTCCGATGAAGTGTTTTACTCAGTGTTTGCATGTTTCTGCTCCATGTTCCTTGTTTTCATAAAAGCTTTTGATTTGATTCACAGGAAGCAAAGTATTTTGATGATTTATTCTGAGATGTACTTAAAAAAAAACCTCTGCAAAAAGCACTTTACTTTATTAGTAGATTGATGCACAGCTATTCCTTCAGGAAGTGTTTCCTTCAAGTAGGCATCACTGTACTCTCTGGAAATTGCTCACAACATTAATGGCATTGCTAGAGTTAAGACGTAGCTTTTTGTTCGGAGATGAACAAAAAAAACACACAAAAAAACTGCACTGAATATGACATAGCAAGCCACCCTGAGCCTAATCCTTGTGGCACTTATGTATTGTACTGACTCAAATAAATACATTTATTTCTCATTTATTATCTTGAACCAGCACAGGACTTTCAGCAAGCTATATAAAGAACCATATAGACTGCTATAAACAAAAACTGATTATAATAGTTACAGGCACCGCCTTCACAAAGCAGAGTAAGCAGCCCTCTCACAGGAGGGGGTTGTTCCCGGCTTCATACATTTCTGTGTTCATGCGTGGACTCCCAGAACTGAAATCTCGAGTAAGATGTGAGTTACCTGAATATTATGTCCTGCAACTTTATACTCTCTACTAAGAAGCCCCACATTTTTGCTACATTTCCTTTGTACACCAGCCTGCTTTCCAAGTTGCCTTTGGGCTGAAAGATATTGGATGTTGGATCCAATATGTTGGATTTAAAAGCATGAAGATTAATCCAGAAACAATAATAAATTCAAGTAAACTTGAATGTTGGCTGGGCTCCTTTGGGAGGAAGGCTGCAGTATAATTGTAATAAATAAATTTTGCTCCCTTAATGGAATAACTTTATAAGTATGAAAACAGCTCTAGTACCAAGGCAACCCCCACCCCACCAAAACTTCAATATGGCTAGCCCAAACACTCTGGTTTGCCCCTGATCATCTCTTACACGTCACCTTATGCAGGCCTAAACCATTCTACAGGAATTAGGCCTGCCCCTTTGGCCAGTTTTCCCACTTCCTGGCTCATATTAAGTGTAATTCAGCAACCTGCCTCCCTAACATGGGTGTATGCTACAGAGTTCTATGTAAGCAGAGACACTGCTTGAGCACTGGAAGATTTGCTGCCGAGCCAAGTTTGAGGTTTTAATATTAGTATATAAAGTCTTTTATTTATACAGGTTCTAGTAATTCAACTCCTGACATAGAGTTCTGGTCTCTCTCTCTCTCTCCCTCTCTCCCTAGGGTAGGACTGAGCACAGGTATATTTATGAGATGAAACATGGGAGGCATGTGATTTCAAAACACAAAAGGAGTAAGAATGGAAAAAGTGACAGAATTTCTTCACTGATTTACCATAGTCATGTTATACAAAGTGAGGAATGTGCACCTCCCCTACTTGCCCTCTCAGCATGCCTGTACCACCTCCTCAGACATCACCAGACATCTTCTAAATATGAAACATGAATCCAACCCTAAAGCACATGGGCCAAGATTGCAAGAGCAATATCCTAGAAAAAAATCTGAATTAAATGCATGATCCAAGTTATGTAGTCAGTTCACGTTGAGCCCCCATATAGGCGATCTGCGGCATAAGAGGCAGGATACACTCATATGCTTGATCCCCTCGACACACAGGGGAGTCATCTCAGTATACACTTCCTGATCTGGCACATGAAGTGCTTCAAATTGCAAATATTATGTTCTCAATGAATCTATTATAATTGAATCGTGCACATCACACAGTGCATGCTTGGATGGGACAAGGCAATTTATTGTGTCTACTCAGAAGTATGTACTACTGAATTGAATCAGGTAAAGGGGCACAGCGTGCCTTCTAGAAAGAGCCAAAGTATTGTATTAGTCAGTGCAGGAAATCATCATGAATAGGTGGCCAGATAATGAATATAAGGTGATTGGTATATAAATATGTTCATTTAAAATGCCTCTAAGTTTTAGGGAACCATAAAATATGAATACAATTACTAAGCAATCATACTTGAAAAGCTCTACATACCATAATAAATTTGTCTGCATATAAATTCTAACCAAGAGCTCCTCACTTGGGCAGAACTGTCACACAAGATTCATTGAATGGACACAAGTAAACATGTGCATGATGAATAAGGTGCTACAGGTGCTACAGCCTGTGGCACTGTCTACCCTTTATCCACTGTGTTCTCACCAATAATAATAATAATAATAATAATAATAATAATAATAATTTATTTACACCCCACCCATTTGGCTGAGTTTTTTTGCTCACCTTCTAAGATATATATCTTATCTTTTGGAAGCCTGCAATGTGATTGAGATTATAAACAACAAACACATCAGAATAATGAGCCAAAAGCCAAGCAGGTTTTGCATTATACCATGCAAAAAGTCCCTTTCTAAAAGGCTGTAAACACTACAATGTGGGTGGAGGAGAGAAGAGAGTTTCACAACAATTTAGCAACATTTGGAAGCAAAAGGTGAAATACCACCCCCATTCCCTGCAAAGTGTGTTAATTGGCATTGCTGGGATTTAAGCAACCAGTAAAGTGTGCAACAGCTTAGCTAAGACATTTACAGCCTCTGCCTCCAACGTCTATGAATGTTGTAAGTTTTGGAGTTATGTTGGCTATCTATCACAAATTGGAAAATGAAATGGTTTATTAAAATGTATTCAAGTTTAGAAAAAAGCACAAAAGGGATCAAGGTGTTAAATTTGTTAAAAGGTTAAATTTGTGTAACTGTTTAGGTACAAAATAAGGCTATGTGAATGAAGGGGGGCAGTCATATATACCATAGAATGGCAGCCCATAATTTGATATCTGGAAGCTATTTACAGGTTTTAACCTCAGTAACATTAACTTACATGTAACTTGGTTAACCCCCAAACAGTAAAAAAATAGCTGTCTTAAATTTACCATTTCAAGTGTCACTTTATGACTCAGGAAGATTATTAAAACAAGAGTTCCAATGAGAATGGCCACCAATTTATGTGGAGACCTTTGAAGTAGGGAAAGGAAGCCAGTACCAAAGCACAGCTATGCCTATCAAGAGCAAGCACTATTGGTTTTAATTTGTGGTGAACTAGCCTGCATCTCCTGCAAAGTTAAAGAGTATGTGAACAAAAGTCACTAAAGCAGGCTTCTTGCCTTGCACAACACTTAGGCCAGCCAATGTACTTATTGGCATAGTAGACACAATACTATCTGACCAACAACAGCCTGACTGGGCTAGCCAATCTCTGAGATTGCATCATGTACACATCTCCCCCAACTATGGCTGGAAACAGCTGAGAAGTATGCCAATAGCCCAATCAGATGGGATCACATGAAGCAAGTTCAATGCATGCCACCTCCCCACTAGCCAGCTGACAAGCACTCAGACTGTAATCTTGCAACCGGTACATGTTTCCAGGCCTAGTTTTGCACGTCAGGACAACAAACCTGCTGACAACAGCCAGCAATCTCACCTGTTACTGTGCTTGGATTTCTCTCGATCTTTCTCTTTGTCCTTCTTGTGCTCTTTGTGTCTGTGTTCCCGGTCTTTGTGTTTATCTTTATGTTTGTGAGAATCTGAAAGCAAGTGAACAGAAAAACGAATTAGGAAATCGCTGAGAAGCTATGACAATTTCTAGTAAAGCAGCTTTGTATTGGCTGCCACAAATATGCAACCTAAACACCCCAGTTGCAGTGATGTACATCACTTCACTATATGTATGAAATTGGCATCAATTATCAAGCAAACCCATGTGCATCCTCTACTGCTGGGGTCCTCAACTTTGGGGGGGGGGCAATGGGCCTTGGCAAGTGCCAAGAGATGGGTTTTTTAAATAGTTTTTAATGCTGTAACCTGGGACTTTTGGGTGAAGGGAAGCAAATGAAATGAAATAAATAAATAGTCTGAGGACCTCACCCTACATGACTGTTTCTCTCTGCTTCTCTCTGAAAATAAGCCCAAATCTATTGTTATTATGTTCCCTGACATTTTACAGATGGGCAATTCTCCTCTCCTGGGATAGACAAGTTAGTATTTCTGGTGCATGGAAAGTGACAAAAAAAGTACAGAGGGAAAAGGTTTAAATGAAGTGTGCAGGTTCATCCATATACCAACCTGTGGAAAAAACTAGCAAAGGATCACCACAGTACAGTGGACGCTTGGGTTCCGAAAGTGATCCGTGCAATAGGCACGTTCGCAACCCACAGTGCCGTGTCTGCGCCTGTTCCGGTACTTCCAGGTTTGGCATGGTGCACAACCCAAAAACACGCAACCTGAAGTGTCTGTAACCCAAGGTTGGCCTGTACTCAGGACTTCCCTACTCAAATAGATAAACCATATTGCCCCCAAGCATAAAACCTTGCAAATATTAAAGGTGTTTTGGTGTCCTGTTCTCTTCCACATGACATTTAAAATAATTGGTCCTCCTTCCCTCCCAGACATACAAACAAACAAACAAACAAACACACAGCACCACACAACAGATTATGTATTCTCTGCTTACTGTATAAGGAAAGTATTGTCTTTTTCTAGCCCACACAGATATACATGCAGCTAAAACAATTAATTTTTAATTTGGGGGAAAGACAAAATTTAGAGGGGTCTTTGGGCTGCAAATCAAATCAAATCAAATCAAATCTTGGGTGTTCATATGTAACCTATGTGCTACAGGTTACCATCTTCTTATAGAAAAAGCAGAAAGGGCCACTAGTAAAACTGGCACAGAAGGAAAAATGTCTAGACTGGAAACACTCCTAACTGGAAGTTAGCCCCTGAATCTAACCAATTATTTGATCAACTGCCTTTTACACATTGGATACTCAATTTCAAGGTAACAAACAGTTCAGTGGAGATTTTGATTGGAACATTTTATTCAAATTACCTAGAAATTCTACTCATTAAGCAACTTTCTAAATGCAAGCAGTTTTATTTCTCCTAATACATGTTTCCTCCATAGCTGTTTGGAAAGCATCTCAATTTACTGGATCAACAAGTGATTCAGTGACTATTGCCTAATGCCACTGAGGACCCGCTAAAGGGAAGGTCCTCAAAATATTCCCATCTAGACCTGGTTCACGTTATAGGCAAGCCAAGTTCTGTTTGCTTACAAAGCATGCCTAGATAAGTTTCCTTAACAATTTGGTTGGTAATTCCACCCTAAATGTCATAGAGTTATAATGTACAAGCAGTAGGAAAACAAAACAAATTTTGGAGAAACAAGTCATGGTTTGATGGACTGTGGGGAAACCTGTTGTTTAACAAACCATGGCTGAGCATTATGTGCATACAGGGTTTTTCTTAAAACCAGCAGCCATGATATTCAGAGGTGAAGTATGGGAATAGAGGACTTTGCATATTGTACAGTTGTTCCTTCTGTTTTTCTAGTGTTGTTCTTTTCAGCTTCACCCTACTTTGTCCCAGTTCTAATCTCACAACAAAAAGCAGTAAACAAAAATGAAATGTTTGTGACATTTGACTAGGCTTAAGCTAAGGTCTGATAGTTACTGGACAAACTAAAATTGTTAATTTTGCATCAAGAGAAGACTAAATGCTTTCTTCACAGATGGAATATAACACAAAGTAGATAACCTTTCTTGGCCTTAAGGCTACATTTAAACTTGGCTAACACATCAAGTGCTACATACCAGAGGCGGGTGAAAGTGGGTTTGGCCACTGTGAGAGCCTTGTGACTATGCATGATTTCAAAGCTGCAATTGTAATAGAGTAGCCTTTCAAACCACCATAATTCTACAGGCAAAAACAGACAAACTACTTTGGCTTAATAGACATCAGATTATCTTGGTTCACCGTAGCACAAAGTTATAGAAACAGGTTCCATCAGGAAAGAAAACTAGATTATAACAGTTACTAAAGATCTTTAAAGCAACTTGCTTCATTGAAAGCGATTATCTGGGAGCCTAACTGTAGAGCCAGCAATAAACTGTGTTTAATGGAAGTCTTGTAAACAAATTATTAGAGTAATCTCTTTAGACAGTTGTCTACATAAGCATAATGGAAAGTACAAGACCAATAAACAGCAAGGAGGAAGCGAATAGGAAAAGAATGTGAAAAAGAGAAAGGCTTGTGAAATTCTGAGATGTTTGGATTACAACTTGATGTGAAATACTTGACAGGAAATATAGTATATACAGTAAAGCTTACAACCAACTTTTTGTATTATGGGGTCAGTAGGCGCACACTCTTTATCCACATCATATAGGGCTGAAAGTGTATTCTGCCATACAAACCGAGGCCCTCACAACTGATCAGACTCCATAATAGAGTGTTGACATCATCTAGTAGTAATTTTGAGTTAGGCTAGACTGCTTGTACTACACTGCATACAAATATGTACATTTACATGTTATATACACACAGAGGGGAATCACTCACTTAAAAGTGGAATGACTCACCTTGAAATCAATTTCCGCCTTTCATTTATTGTAGAAATCATTGCCATTTTTACCATACCTAGATTAAATTTGATACAACCACTTGAAGCAATAAGAGTACAGGTGGGGGTTAAATTCTGCTCCCTTTTATAATATCAAATACAATGTAAAATGTGGAGACAATGACCACCACCCCTCACAGGTCTCAGTGAATCCTGTTATCCCTGAACAAAAAGTAAAATGTTTCCTTCTCTTGACCTATATTCCAAAGTGCAATAGAAACAGGTAAGACACCCTGGAAACCTTTATTTCAACATTTTAAAATAAAGAAAAATGAAGCACATAGAGATGCACAAATATGCAATTTATGCATTCTGTACAGATAGCACAATCAAATGATTGTATAATAAATGGGGAAATGGAAAGTAAAAGAAAGTTAAGCAAGCTGAAAATTATTGTAAAGACTCGGGTGGGCAGGAGGGGGGGCATATGAAGCAAATGCTACCAGTGAACACTTTTCAGAAAACCTTTTTGCAATTCCAAGCAAAGACCCCAAGCACTTCCTTCTTCCAGCTCTTTCTTATAATTGTTTTACTGGCCCAATGCCCTATTAGGTATTAGAAACACTCATAGAATATTTTGAGAGTATTCTGGCACCTGTCATTAGAAAGTCTACGAAGGGAAACCATTTATGCTTATTTACAAAGATAAAAATCACTCTTGAGATCTAGAGACTTTGAACTCAGATTGGATTCCAAGGTATTTTGTAAAATGGGGAGAGGGATTAATGGAATTATGTGAACAAAATTGGACTGAAGCTATGGGTTTGTAGGCAGCAACATTGCCCTCAAAGAGTTTATTTCATTTTATTGTAGTTTAATGTAGAAAATAAGCTGAGCACCTATTCCCACAGAATTACACACTACACTGTACTTCACCACCTTGCAATTTCATAATTATCTCTCCAGAACAAAGAGTCAATTTTATTAGTGTATTCTGGAAGCATTTGACCTTCTGTAATTTCACTTCATTGTTTCAAGGTTCCAAACTCCTGGCCGCCAGCACTATCTGGGGACACACTTTATTTCCTCTAAATGTTAGCCACACATTTGCAAGAGTTTTAATCTGAAATATAAAGGCAGGAATTGCTGCTATTATGGTAGTTGTCATATGCATGATCTCCATGTTAAAGCTACTGAATCACCTCTCAAGGCAATCTGTAATACAACTGTTCTTTTAGTAATCTTTGACACCCCTCCCCAGACAGAAACTAGTGGCTTGGGAATCCCATCAATGGAATATCCAAGGGCTGCAGTATCCAAAGCCACAAAAGTGCCATTTCCTAATCCTTGTAAGCATTCAAATGTTAGTAATTGTAATAAGTGTGAAGATTTTTCCACACAGGCACAGTTCAGATGCCAACAGGCCTGGTGCCTGAATTCCAACAGATTGACCTCACCCCAAAGGTGCACTCCTCCATTGTCTCCCAAGACAGATGGCAACAATGAAGTTTAGATGCCACACTGGTTGCAAAACCATAGCTGAATGATCACTAGTGGATCAAAGGCTCACACACTTACCCCCTCCCTTGAAGCTCTGCCCATGCAAAGTTCATCATCCTTTCTTGTATTAATTATGCTTTAGAGCTACACTTGAACTGGCATAAATATAAGTTACCATAGCCTTTAAACCAGAGACTGAAAGCACTCTCGGAAACTTTAAACAAATCTCTGGTTTAAAGGATAACTATGGTTACACCAGTTCAGAAATAACTCTAAACACAAAGGAGAGGACTAAGGAATTAATACGGAGAGAATTAGGGAAGGAGTGAAGAGAATGGGACTGTAGGGTTCTTATTAGTTCTGCCTTTACTACTGAATATTTCCTAGATCCCACAGCCACCACTGTCACTACTCTGCCATATTACTGACTCAGAGGAGGTCATTCACTCCAAGGAATACTGGTTATGGGAGCAATCAAAAGGAACGGGTAAAAGTAAAAGTACATTACTTTTCCCAATTATCACCTGCATGTTCTCATGTATAACATGACAAAGGACAACAATGGTAGTGCTGAACAATTTAAAACAGACAAGGATGGCTTTGGGAATGTGTCAAATTGTATTAACAACCTGCATGCTCCCATGATCTGTCACCCCCCACTCTGCAAAAAAACCCATACACCCAGAAACATGCAATCAGAAAATTCAGGGAAGAAGATATATGCTAAATATGTTCCATCAAGCCCTTCATATGAAGATCAATGATTTTATCAAAGCATTTTAAAAATAATAATAACAGGGGGCTTAGATAGGAATTCTGAATTAAAATCTGCTGTAGACTAAATTACTCAGTTCAGATGATCTTTCTAAACAATTGAGAATGTGCCAGAGACTCTTTTATTCCCCCTTCTATTCTTACACCTTTATTTTCTGTTCAGTGTTCAGAATAGTTTGCTGCAACAACTTGGCAACCCTAATCACTTTCTTAAACAGAATCAGAAAAAAACTAATTCTAATTCATGTTTGTTTGGTTTTTTTTGCAGGAGATGAGGAGAAGTACTAATCATAGTTTGCTAATTTGGACACCATGACAAACTAGATGTAGTGCGAGACTAACCTTATAAGTCTATAAAAGCAACTAGCCTAAGAGGCTGGTAGCAGGTGTTTCCATGATAGATTCCCCTCCTCCACAGTCAGGATGGAAAACAGGCTACAAGCTAAGCATTTGGTTTTTTACTCACCTACCATGCTCCTAATTTATTCTCTCTCAAACTTACTTGACTGCCTATAAAGTGCAAATAACAGCAACTAGCTCAAGATGAGGCACTGCAATTAATTTGAAATCATCACATCAATGTTCTCTTTAGAAAGTATTCAAAGTGCAATTTGAACATAAAATAAAAGCAAATTCCCAGAGGTATTGTGGCTTAGGAAATGTAAGATTGCAGTGACGTTTGTAAACCCAACATGGATAAGACTGTAACGTAGAAAAATGGGAAGAGCTATCAAGGACGACACTGAAGAAGTCTTGACCTTTGTTGAAAGACTTGTACAGAGAGAACAGTAGCCAAACCCAACTGGATGTATTTTTAAACAAATTTTGCTGGATTCCAAAAAAATATTAAAAATATAGTGTTACATATAAGTACATTTAAGAAACTGCATGGAAATCAATGGGATTGCCCTCATTTACTTGTGAGGCTAAGGAAGGTGCATATGGGTTTGCCAGTCTCCCTCCCTCGTGCCTTAAGAGGATGTGGTGGAAGAGGTCAGTTCTATATTGATTTTTCCCATTATCTTGTAGCACTGCCATGGATTTCTCACAACGTAGAAAAGACAACCCTTTGGCAGAGAAGCACTAAAGCATACAGCAAGAGATGTTCTGCACCCAACTTATTGTACTTCTCATAGAATACCAAAGTTCTATGCTATAGGCTAGAAATATTTTTAAGCTAGTTCCTGCAACCTGCCACTGCAATACTATACAAAAGCTCTGTAATCTATCCTCCAAGTTCTCATAGCTTACATAAACTACAACTGTGTAATGCACAGTTTGAATTGCAAGACTTTCGACATGGCTCTTTTATTTAAAAAAAAATTCCAGTAATTTCACTGATAAAAGTAGGCAAGATTATTTACACACATATTACAACCATCACTGAATGGTAGAAGAGTCCCTGGAGCAAGCCTACACATATTTCACATACTTTTCCCATGCCTTGAATCCTGTCAGGAGAAAAGGTGGGGTATAAATAAATAAATAATAATAATACTTCAGCTAAATGAAGGTATTTGACAACTGTCATACAAAACAATGGTGCCAGTACTGAACTTGGCAAATGCTTTCATTCCCTGGTAGTGCAGCACAAATTGCTTTCTGAGGCACTGCTACTGCTGCAGATTACTGGCAAGCATCTTCTTAATGTACTCAAGAGCTGCCTGGCAACTTGTGTTTCTCCACAGAGGTCTTGTTGTGGGCTTCTTCTCCCCAATCAGGAATTCCAATGAGACCAATATGATATTGCAAAACCTACTGAATACAGAGCAACACCCAATTTTAATGGGACCCAAAGCTCAGGTGTCATTAATACTTGCTAATAATTCTCCCAGAGAGGACTGTATGTTGGAACTGGCTTTATTGAACACAGATTTAAGAGTGCTTTGAGCACTTAGAAAGAGTGCTATATAAATACTACATTCTTATTGTCTATAATCACCCTTCAACCTTCTAATCTTGAAGGCCTCAGCAGGTAAGTAAATAAAATAATAATAATAATAATAATAATAATAATAATAATAATAATAATAATAATAATAATAATTTATTATTTATACCCCACCCATATATCTGGATGTTAAGGAGGAGGAAGTACCACAGACCTTTCCTCTGAAGAAAGACGTTTGTAGGCTGGAAGTACACTTGGAGACCAACTTATCACTGGAGTCTTAAGTGGCTTCTGTAGCTAGGAGTGTTTATGCCCAGCTCAAGCTCTGTCACCAGCTGTAATTGTTCCTAGATTGGAATAGCCTTACCTGAGTTGTCCATGCTCCTGTATAGACTAATGTAAAACACTATTATGTGGGGCTGCCCTTGAAGACAGTACCAAGTACCGAAAAGAACAACCCCCCCAATATCAACCATCTCAGATCTTATAATGGGCAAGTGAGGCCCTGTTGGTGCCACCATCACTGGATCAGAAGCCCATCTAGTTCAACATCCTGTTCTCACACTGGCTAACCAGATGCCTTTAAGAAGCCTACAAGCAAGACGAAGTGCAACAACCCTCCTTCTGCTTATGATTCCCAGTAACTGTATGCAGAGGCTTACTGTCTCTTATAGGGAAAGTAGCCATTTAAGAAAATGTCATTAAAGACCAGCTACAATTGAATTATTTTTAATAAGCACTGCTGCACCCTAGTGGAGCAGTTGGTTATCGTCAACAGAGATTTATGTGTGGGGAGGGGACAGATGGACTCTACACTAGTGAATGTATGAAGCCTGTCCCATTTAATTTTAGTGAAGAAGAAGAGTTTGGATTTGATATCCCGCCTTTCACTCCCCTTCAGGAGTCCCAAAGCGGCTAACATTCTCCTTTCCCTTCCTCCCCTGCTGTGAAAGCAACAGCCCTATTTTCTGGCTTACAGAAAGGGAGGAGGTAAATATTCTGAGGTCTAGAATACTTTTTGATTAGAAAACAGGAACCCAGATAACTTGGAGAAATAGATTCAATTTCCGAGGCTACTAACATCTTAAGCAGGTGCTGCCCAGCATTACAGTGCAATTATTTAGCAATCTAAGAAAAGCAATTTAATCATGTCAGTTGCATCACTGCCTGAATCAGCTATACCCTGGGAAGAAAGAGGCAGAGGAAGTAAAATAATGATTTTCACTAAAGTAGACCTCACTTCACACTAGAATCTATATTGCATCTTAAGTGTAAATAAAGGGCAAGCAGATGTTCAAACATCAAACAGAAATTTATGTCAGAAAGGATCATTCCAATATCACAAATCTCAAGGAAGATATTGCATTACAGTTATGGTTTGTACTTTTTAACCCTCAGAAAACCTGAGGGAGTTCAAACTTGAAACTCCAAATAGAGTTCAAAACATGCACACCAGCTTTCATCCAGATAACTGTCTTCAAGACAGACTCAAAACAGGTGTAGAGACCAAGGTAGTATCCAAACTTCAAATGCAGAAACAAACTAGAACACTCCTGTTATGGGACAGCTATATAAATTAAGTAGGTAAATAAATATGGTGAAAGCAAAATGTCACTTTAGAGAAGAATCTAAATATTGCCCTTGAAGCTTAAATTTGTTTTACTCTGAATTGTTTTATTTGATGTTTTAATGTGTTGTAAATCGCTTTGATTTTTCTTTAACATATAAAGTGGTACAGCAGTGAAATTAATAACAATAACGTTTAGATTTCCAGTCCAAATGGACTGCTGAGCAATTAAAGCCCTAAATGGCCTCAGTCCTGTATACCTGAAGGAGTGTCTCCACCCCCATTGTTCAGCCACTGAGGTCCAGCACTGAGGGCCTTCTGGCAGTTCCCTCATTGCGAGAAGTGAAGTTACAGGGAACCAGACAGAGGGGCTTCTCAGTAGTGGCACCCACCCTGTGGAATGCCCTCCCATCAGATGTCAAGGAAATAAACAGCTATCCTATTTTTAAAAGACATCCAAAGGCAGCCTGTTTAGGGAAGTTTTTAATATTTAATGCTGTATTGTTTTTAACACTTGATTGGGAGCCGCCTAGAGTGGCTGGGGAAACCCAACCAGATGGGCGGGATAATTAATAATAACAATAATAACAATAATAATAATAATAATAATAATAATAATAAATTTTATTTATATCCCGCCCTCCCCAGCCGAAGCCGGGCTCAGGGCGGCTAACAACAATAAAACAGTACAAAAGTACAACATAAACAACATTCTAAAATCATTCATTATAAAAATTAATTAATTCAAGCCACTGGCAACCATTGGGCCAGAGCTCTGCGAAGATTGTCGAGGGAGGGAGTCAGGCTGTGCCCTGGCCAAAGGCCTGGTGGAACAGCTCTGTCTTGCAGGCCCTGCGGAAAGATGTCAAGTCCCGCAAGGCCCTGGTCTCTTGTGACAGAGCGTTCCACCAGATCGGAGCCACAGCCGAAAAAGCCCTGGCTCTAGTTGAGGCCAGCCTAACCTCTCTGAGGCCTGGGACCTTCAAGATGTTTTTATTTGAAGACCGTAGGTTTCTCTGTGGGGCATACCAGGAGAGGCGGTCCCGTAGGTACGAGGGTCCTAGGCCATATAGGGCTTTAAAGGTTAAAACCAGCACCTTAAACCTGATCCTGTACTCCACCGGGAGCCAGTGCAGCTGGTATAGCACCGGGTGAATGTGATCTCGCAGCGAAGACCTCGTAAGGAGTCTCGCTGCAGCATTCTGCACCCGCTGGAGTTTCTGGGTCAGTCTCAAGGGCAGCCCCACGTAGAGCGAGTTACAATAATCCAGTCTGGAGGTGACCGTCGCGTGGATCACAGTGGCTAGGTCAGGGCAAGAGAGGTAAGGAGCCAACTGCTTAGCTTGGCGGAGATGGAAAAATGCCGCCTTTGTTATAGCTGCAATCTGCGCCTCCATGGAAAGGGAGGTGTCGAAGATTACACCCAAACTCTTAACGGACGGTGCTGGCACTAATTGCGCCCCCGCAAGAGATGGGAGTTGCCCCCCCAATCCCATATCGCCCCGTCCCAGCCACAGGACCTCTGTCTTCGAAGGATTTAGCTTCAACCGGCTCCCACGTAACCATCCAGCCACAGCTTCCAAACATCTGGTCAGTGTGTCTGGGGCCGAGTCAGGATGGCCATCCATCAACAGATAGAGTTGGGTGTCATCGGCATACTGATGACAACCCAGCCCAAAACTCCGAACAAGCTGGGCGAGGGGGCGCATAAAGATGTTGAAAAGCATCGGGGAGAGTATCGCACCCTGAGGTACTCCACACACCAAGGAGTGGCGCGATGACAATTCCCCCCCAAGCGCCACCCTCTGTCCCCGACCAGAGAGAAACGAGCGCAGCCATTGAAGGACTGTGCCCTGGATCCCCACGTCGGCAAGGCGGTGGTCCAGAAGTTCGTGATCGACCATGTCGAAAGCTGCTGATAGATCTAGAAGAATCAGCAGCCCCGACCCGCCTCGATCCAGCTGTCTACGCAGGTCATCTGTTAGGGCGACCAGAGCCGTCTCGGTCCCATGACCAGCGCGGAAGCCGGACTGGAATGGATCCAGAGCCGATGTTTCATCCAGAAACCCACCAAGCTGTTCAGCAACCGCTCTCTCAATCACCTTACCCAGGAACGGAAGATTCGAAACTGGGCGGTAATTGGATAGATCTAAAGGATCTAATGATGTTTTCTTTAAGAGCGGGCGCACCACTGCCTCCTTCAGTTCCCCTGGGAATGTCCCCGTGCCAAGGGACAAATTGATGATATCCCCCAGGAGGGCCCGCACCTCGTCTGGACACGCTCTAATCAGCCAAGACGGGCACGGGTCGAGAGGACAGGTGGTGGGCTTTCCAGCTCGGAGGAGTCTGTCCACATCGGCTGGGGATATCTGGTCGAAGTGGTCCAATACTGGACCCGAGGACAGTCGAGGGGCCTCCAGTTCCTTTATTGTATCCAAATTGGCAGGGAGGTCATGGCGGAGCGACAAGACCTTCTCCGCAAAAAAGCTCGCAAATGCCTCACAGCCGTGTGTCAATTTGTTATTTAAATTTGGCTGTCCCTCAAGGGACGTTAAAGATCTGATTATACTAAATAATTGCGCTGGGCGAGAGCTAGCGGATGCAATGGAGGCCGAGAAGTATGACTTCTTAGCAGCCTTCACCGCCATCTCGTAGGTTTTCATAAAAGCCCTATAAGATGTTCTTGAGGCTCCGTCACGGGCACCCCGCCATACTCGCTCTAGCCGTCTGAGGTCCCGCTTCATTTTCCGGAGCTCCTCGGTAAACCAGGGAGCCCGGTTTCTGCGGGGTCGCAGAGGGCGCTTAGGTGCGATCTCATCGATGGCTGCCAGGAGCTGGGCATTCCAGTCCTCAACAAGCTCTGTCAATGAGTCGCCAGGGGGAGCAAGGTCCCGCAAGGCTTGGCGGAATCTCTCAGGGTCCATCAGCCTCTGCGGGCGAGCCCAAATTGGCTCGCCACCTAAGCAGGGTGGGGGTGGAAAGTCAATCCTGGCTTTCAGAGCGTAGTGATCAGACCATGGCACCTTAATCGAAGGAGACATGATCACATCTATACCGACGCCAAAGATCAAATCCAGCGTGTGGCCTGCTTGATGTGTGGGGCCCGAAACAAACTGGGAGAGCCCTAGTGTCGCCATGGAAGACACCAGGTCCAGAGCCTGTGAGGAGGGAGTGGCATCAGCATGGATGTTGAAGTCCCCCAATACCAATAGGTTAGGGAACTCCAAGGCCCAGCCGGCCACCGCCTCCAATAGGCCTGACAGGGTGGCTGCTGGTGCGCTAGGTGGCCGGTACACCAGCCAGACAGCCAAGCTCACCTCGGAGCCCCACACTAGGCCAACACATTCAATGCCGGGAATCGATGGCGATGGCAGAGCCCTGAAAGGACAATCTTCCCGGATTAATAATGCCACCCCTCCCCCCCGGCCCACAGTCCGCGACTGGTGGAGGACAGAGAAACCCGGGGGCGCCATCTCTCGTAAGGTAACTGTTGCCCCTTCGCGCACCCAGGTCTCCGTCACACAAGCCAGGTCGACCCCCTGCGAGATAAAGAAATCTCGCAGGGTGGCGGTTTTATTGCCTATAGACCTGGCATTGCACAGCACCAGTGACGGAGGTGAGTAATCCTTGCTCACCCTACCCTCGTCCCTCGGGATGGGGCGCAGATTGGAAAGGGTACGAGCGTATCCATATCTCGATCCCCTTCGCCTGTAACATCTGCCCCCACCGCCATACCTCCCTCGCCCCTCCACGGTAGCAATCCCAGGCCTCATAGTGGCCTCCATTGATGGCAATTAATATTATTCTTTCGCAGCCTAGAACAATAAAACCTTAAAAACAATAAAAACAAAAAACAAAAACAACCCAGAAAACAATAAAACAATACAAACAAAACTGCAAAAATTACAAATTCATCAAAATCTAACAAATTCCCCAGCCCACCCAAACATCCATCCCACCCCCATATATAGAATCGAAAGGGAAAAGGAAATATTAAAAAACAAAAACAAAACAAAACATGTTAAAAAGAGCTCTGCACTCCTCCGGGTCCTCCTGGGCAGTAGCAGCATCAATGGCAACAACCATCCTTGTGAGGCCCCACCCTGGGCCAGATAGTAAGTGGCAGGAGCAGTCCTTGTGAGGCCTGTCAGGCCCTCCCTGGGCCAGGTGGTAAGTGGCAAGAAGGAGCAGGGCCCTCAGGCACTCACGCAGGAGAGTCTTCCTGGGCAGCAGAGCAGTCCTTGTGAGGCCCCAGGCCCCGCCCCAAGCCAGATGGTAAGTGGCAAGAGCAGGGCCCTCAGGCACTCACCACAGGGGAGTCTTCCTGGGCAGCAGAGCAGTCCTTGTGAGGCCCCAGGCCCCGCCCCAAGCCAGATGGTAAGTGGCAAGAGCAGGGCCCTCAGGCACTCACCACAGGGGAGTCTTCCTGGGCAGCAGAGCAGTCCCTGTGAGGCCCCAGGCCCCGCCCCAAGCCAGATGGTAAGTGGCAAGAGCAGGGCCCTCAAGCACTCACCACAGGGGAGTCTTCCTGGGCAGCAGAGCAGTCCTTGTGAGGCCGCAGGCCCCGCCCCAGGCCAGATGGTAAGTGGCAAGAAGGAGCAGGGCCCTCAGGCACTCACCACAGGGGAGTCTTCCTGGGCAGCAGAGCAGTCCTTGTGAGGCCCCAGGCCCCGCCCCAAGCCAGATGGTAAGTGGCAAGAGCAGGGCCCTCAGGCACTCACCACAGGGGAGTACCTCACCACAGGGGAGTAACAAAACAATAACAATAATAATAATAATAATAATAATAGTGACTGGTGCTCATTTCAAATAATGGCTTGTGCTGGACTAGTTCTCTACTCACCTGTCAGGCTGAAGAGAACAACCGGCTGTGTAAAATGTGGTTGTGTATGGAAGACTGGAAGAAATTTAAAGACTACTTGCAGAAATACTGTAAAATTAATGAATGTTAAAGGGATGTTGGATTGAAAATAAGCGGTATTGGTAAAAAGATTAACAAGAATATGTAAATACGGATTGACAATGGTTGAAAATATATAGTTATAATAGGTTAAGATATTGAGTAAAGATAAATGATAGAGGGTAAGGATTTGCTGAATTAACCATGTGAACTGGAATACAAAAAAGGGGTGTGTGAGGAGGTCAGGAAACAAGTAAATGAAATATAAGATATGAAAATATTGATTTCTTTTTAACTTTTTTTTACTTTGTCTTTGTATTTTTGTATCTCTTTTTCTTTTATTATTGTTATTTTTTCTTATTTCTTATTTTTAATTCTGTAACCTTTTATTGTCTGTAAAATTTCAATAAATATCATTTTAAAAAAAAGTGGTGGTGTATGTATACACATGCCTAGACTTCTTCCACAAATAGTTCCTGCATTTGCAGTTGCACACTTAGGATTACCAAACATGCCTCTCATTTGTTGCCAATAGGACTCTGAGTCAAACTAACACAAAACAAATTACAATGTATCTGCTTATTACCAAAACCTCAATATGTATGCCTTTTTATTATTGAAGAAAGTTTAGTAACAAAAGGGAATGTCAACATTTTATTTCATTATTATTCCTATTACAGGGCTACATCAGGACCAAATTAGATTTTTTAAAAGTGCACTGATAAAAATAATCCAATGTCAGTTAATCAACTAAGACTGTTACTTTCTTGCATTCTTGCCTGTAAGAAAGCCCCATTCCAAGTAAACATACAGAGGATTGGGCTGTGAATCCTACTCAGATATAAGAATAGCAAAGTCAGTGTCAGAAAGGGCTATATAAAATGAATATATATTCATTTTCATCACTCACTTCTCTCTGTCTCAGTTTCTCTCTCTCTTGAAACCTCATAACTTGATGACTCTCAGTCAAACAAGTGAAGTCCTTTGATTACAGGTGTTAGCAGGTGACATGCAAATACTATTTGTAGAATTTGATGCAAGGTAGGCAGCCTGCACAGGTTGAGCTGTTACTTTAACTGCAGCCATCAAACAATGAATTTTCTTTCATCTGTGAATTGAACTCGTCTATGAGACAACTGAACAGGACAAGGTCACAAATCTGTGCAGGTAACTTGCAACTTACACACATTTAACTCGTACACATTCAGGTTTACACATTTGGCAAAAATTGTTTAAAAAATTAAAAAGGACGCAGAAAGGGGGCATCCAGGGGAAAAACTTAGGCAATCTCACCCACCAATGAATCAACTGTGTTTTGACTATACATGATTTTGGCTTTAGCACTATCCCTGGAAACATCAGGAAGAACTTTCTGACAGTAAGAGCTGTTCAACAGAAGAACAGACTCCCATGTATATGATCTAGTTGATATTCCTGCATTGCAGGCAGTTGGACAAGATTACTCTCAGTGTCCCTTCCAACTCTGCAATTCTATGATTCTATGAAATATAAACCCAGCGTTAAGAGCCATACGCACCTGGTAAAAGCAATATTAGCAGCCAGTGGACCATCTGCATTTTTCCAACAAGCACAAGCTATTTCTTTTCCCCTTGTGCTGATTCCAATCTTCATCCTTCACAGTCAGCTCCTGCTCAAATGCTAACTCCTGTGTCAGATGCACTGGGACTTTGATTCAGGTTCAATACACACACACCAGAATGCATGCAGCCATTCTAACCAAGTTCTCTTGTGATGTTTTGTCTACAAGCTCTTAAATGCCATGGTAAAGAAAGCTAGTAGTAGGAAGTGTTTTGCTGTCAGCAACAGTTTGTAGCAAGGTGGATTGTGATGCTGATCACACCATTTACTAGGAGCAATTTCAACAATCTACTTAAATCCTTTCACAGGCATTAGAAAGTGAAACCTTAATGGGCTTCTTAGCAGTTCTTTCCAGGGCCAAGATCAAGCACAAGACTAGCGCAGCTGAAAGAAAAATGCTCTGACATTAAACAAAGCAATAGTAATTGAGCTTTCTAAATAACACTAATGTGTTAGTCTCAGCTCAGTTCAACAGGCAATCTTTACTGAATGCAAAACAATGCTTTCTTGCTTTCCCCTCCACATTTTAAGAAGTGGCTTTATTTTTTTAAATCTTCCTGGGAAGAGGAATCTTTCCTAATCTTTGAAAACCTTAAAATGGAAAGTTAGCTATGTTGGCCATTAAGAAAAAAAGTAACACATCCATACGAGGACAACACCTTTATTAGATCTAACAAAATTCCACAAAATAGTGCACATACAAGTTTCAAGTTCCCAAACCCCTTTCATGAGGTGATATATGCTTTTACCCATCCTGGGAGGCCAGGGTGCCACCTGAAACCTGCAAAACACCTGAAGGGGCCCCTCCTCCAACATTCTGTCTTAAGGTTTTTAGGAGATGCAAGCACAGATGTCTCAAACAACTTTTTCCCCTCTGCTCCAGCCCCTTGCTCTTCTTTACCCAGAGCAGAAAAGGCAGCCTCTGCAAAGGAGAAAGAGGAGGACAGCAATGCCAATGCAGGGATGCAGCAGGCAGCTTCTGCTGTGGATACTTGGGACTCAAAGGAACCATTAATTATGGAACATATTTTCTTGATCCTACACAGTTTGTCATTAATCTGTTCTGCAAATTTCATGTTGTAACTACACTGATCATTGGGGGGGGGGAGAGAGAGAACCACATTCAATAGATTCATCAGTCAACAAATAAATCTATTGCACCCTATAGAAGCAACTTTACTATACAGAGGAATTTTTAAAGCAAACATTTCAATCTACACTGCATTGCTTCCGAGAGCAGGAAAAGACAACTGAGACCACTTCACAAGCAGTACGCCTCACACTGGTGATGATCCTGTTATCTGCTGGTTTCATGCAGTCTGTCCTTACAAATGGTTGCTGAGTTTTATAAAACACACAGAGGAATACACTGGATATACATAACTCAAAAAGCTTTTTGATTCATTGCTTTCTCCACAGGACACCAGCATTTGCTGGATACCAATAAGGACAGCTTGCTAGAGAATGAACACAGCTTAATAATATTATCAAGTATTTATATAGCACTTCTGAGTGTTCAAAAGCACATAATGTTATCTCAGTAATTGCTTTAAAAAACCTATAAACTACTCAAGTATTACTGTCCCCATACTACAGATGGCAAGGGTGGGAGGATACCAAGGCTGAGAGAGGAATTTGCCTAAGCCCATTTGAGCACCTAAATGCCACAAATGAAGGTAACAAAATTCCAAACATTCTCTTCCAAGGAAAAGCAGCTTCTTCAGAAACATGAGCAAGTGGGTTGAGAAAGGGGTAATAAGCAGGAAGGGAGGGCTCAATCCTTCCCTGTGCCACCCACCCAAGCATTCCAAGCATGTTTATGTGGTAAATGAATGCTTGGAACCAGTGCTTTCATTTTCCACAGAAAATTTCCCATTTTATAAGTTCACTAACCAGGTTCCACTTGTAAATATGTATTAGTCAAACTTGGCCATTTCAAAGTTGTTAGCTTTGTTTACTAAATATAAGTAAATTAAACATGCTAATTAGTTCATTCTCTAGGACATCAGAAAACTTTCCAGTGCAAACTGATACCTTTCCAATTCAAATTACCCTGATTTATACATAAGAATGTTTTTAAAGAAAATTCACATTACTGTCTCAAACTCCCTGGAAGAAGAAGCAACCTGTGAGGAAAGGCTTACATTGGGAAAGTGAGTCAGGGAAAGTGTTGAGCCACTTCTCCATTTCAGACAGCCAACCAGCTGAAGCAGTTTCCCCCCACTTCAACAATAGAGCCAATAGGCCTCTGATACACACATTTGTTTCCACAATATAGTTTGGGCATTGGTGAGTTTATAAGGTGGGCTTCACAGCAAAGTCTATTATTATTACTTTACACTAGCTCTTACCAATACAGATTTGGAAGCAGAGGAGCAGAGTTATTATTCACTCTGCTCTAGTCCTGTGCCACTCTACTCAACTTTTGTGGGGTTGGCTAAATTAGAAACGAAGCCTGCTGGGAGAGTTGGCTCTCGCATGTTCTGTAGATCACAAATAAGTATCGTAAAAACTCAAACCAATTGGCAAGGACCACTGCAATAAATGGAGCAGCAGTTTCTCTAAGCACAGCACTGTTATACCTCCCCCTTCAAGAGGGGCAGACTTTTCAGTTCTCCAGCACTGTGAGTTAAGGCACTTAATGTTTGAAAGCTACACACTTCTTTATGGCATAAAGAGATGCCTTTGTGTGTATTTGTTAAGTAAATCCTTATGTTTTAAGCTTTCTTGGAAATACATGCAACAATGGCATGATTTATTGCATAAAAAGATTATAACACTGGGTTTTTTAAAAGATAACCAATTATTTTTAAATATACAGCGCTACCAGCAAAGAATTATCACTGCAATGTTTCTGTTTTGTTTGCATTTCAAGAAATTAAGTGTTGCTAAGAGGACAGCAGCAGGATGAACAAGATGATACATTGCCTCCCACTGCCCTGGGATGAAATATGTTATAGAAAAGTTTGCCAAGTTCTCAGAGTGCATTCAGCCCTAGGACTGCCAGATCCTTGAATGGAGAGATTCATCCCATAATTAGGCTGCTAAGGTAGGGTGAAAGGGTGCAGGTTTTCCACTGGTCCCTTTTTCCAGATCTCTTTCCTGCCTGCTTTACAACAGCAGGGATAACCTTGACTTTATCCTGCAACAACTGAGGAGGCTGGGTGGGATTTCCAGCAGCCCCAGTCTCTTCTGTTTCCTCCAATTATTGCAAGAGACAACTATACTCTCAAGGTAAAAAACTGACAAAACAGGTATGTGACATGAATAAGAGAAATTTTTGAGTCACTACGAATAAACATTAGTCACTAGCCCTCTTCTGGCATTCAAGCTCAACATGCAAGGGCAAAAAGTGTGTAGTGGGACAGCGGCTTGAAGGTCAACCTTGTCTGCGATGCCTGAAGATAGTCCCATGCTACTCACCCTTTAAATGTTTGGTCTGAAGTTCTGAAGGGGGCTTACAAGCATGTTTGTCTGGATGTGCTTACAAGCATCCTTGCAGTCAAAAACACTGATAAATGATCAGGACACTGGGGACGGGGCAACATATACACTCTACAGTTTTGACCCCAGGTGACCAGGCTGGAAACAAGAAGACTACAAATTTTAGTTAATGCTATTGTTCTGCAGCTAAAACATATTTCTCACTTTCTTGGTTTCTAGGAGAGATGCACATGTGTCATAATATGCATAAACGTGGAAGAGCCATCCCTTGTGTAAGAGAAATGGGGAAATTGCCTCTTAAGGTGTTTGCCGTCTGCAATTTATCTTTCAACAGGTATGTCCATATAATGATCATCACCATCTTTAACCAGTGGCATCTGTTTTAGTACTGAAAATGTGGTGAACTTTTAGCCCATGAGCTAATCTTAGCCCATTAGGGAGTCCAATTTGGCCTTCAAAACCATTTCCCTCAAACCACACCCACTCACCAGCTGGCATCACCAGTGACATCAGCTGTTGAGCAGGAGGAAAAGGTTTAATGCTGCATTGGTTGTGTGCCCTGTTCCCAGTAGGGAACAGCATACGTATGGTCAAGGCAGCAGGATTTAATCCCTTATCAACCGATGAGGAGGGATTAAAGCCTTTTGCAAAAGTACTGTTTGAAGCAGCTTGTGCTTTTCTTTAAGCAAGTGGGTGAGCGAATAGTAGAACAGTCTCTCTCACACACCCCACTGCCACCTGCCAACATAAAGAAGCACAAACTGCTTCAAGCTGCACTTTTAGGTAGCCCCCACAATCCAGTTTCAGCCTAAAATGGGAGCAAGCGGTTTATCTTAAAGGCTTTGCAAGTATCACCACAATTCCCTTTTAAACATCTCAGATTGGGGGCTTAAAGGGGAAGCGAGGGGCGAGGAGACTTGCAAAACCGCAACGGGAATTTTTGGCAGGTGGATGACCGCTTCCACCAGTAGAGTGTTGACAATAATTTTTCACGAGTTTTAAAATCTTTAGTTTGTTATATTGAAGCACATCTGCAGGTGTGGCAGTGGATGTGCTGGACCATTGTCTTGCAGGTGGCAGCATAAGAACAGGCCTTTTCTGCAGCAGCTCCCTGTTTGTGGAATGCTCTTCCCAGGGAGGTGCAGCTGATGCCTTCATTATATACCTTTCAGTGCCAGGCAAAAACATTCCTCCTCAACTAGGCCCTTAGTTAATTAACATCCTATATCCTTTTACACATTTTTGTGGGTGGGGGAGTTATGTTTTGTTCTTATTATGTATTTTGTGTTTTTATCTTGTATTTTTATGCTGTGAACCGCCCTGAAATCCACGGACGAAAGGTGCTTTACAAATTTAATAAACACCCCCCACCCCCTAAAGCAGATGGCAACAGAGAATCTGGAGGGGAAGGAAGCACATTCAATGTATGAAAACAGATACTGTATGCGTGAAGATGCACATTCATGCTGTCTCTGAAGTTTATTTGCAAAGTTTGTAGACACAAGCACTTCTTCAACATTGACATGTATTGACTGCAGAAGGTTAATTCCACAGTCTGAGCCACTACACCACACCGCCTTCAGTGTACAGATATTTACACATAAAAAGGATTATGAACTTTCTAGGTTTTGAAGTCTAGATTGAGAGGTCAGTCAATCCTCACTAAGCCTTGTATCTGCATTCAGCATGCAGGAAAGAAGTTAGAGCCACAGGATCCCCATGTATGATTATACAAGAACTGAAAGGCCAAGTCAACTTCTAACTCATCCAGGAATACCTCTATAAAAACTAGATCTACTGTTTTATACTGACTAATATTTATTTCCCCATACATCAGGAGTGTAAAGGCAAGTAAAATAAAGCAGAAAATAGTTTTGGTTCACCTATAATAGAGCAAATAAAAGAAAGTGAAATTTACAATATGAATTTCATTTTAACAACCTTAAACTACTCTTGCATATTGTTGGATATAGCTATTCTACAAACCCGAATTTCAGATACAGTGGAATCTAATGCAAGGAAAAGCTAAAAAATAGACCCAAACAAAGTACAAAGTAAAGTGAAGATGGGGTACCTTCCATTCTACCCCTGGGCCTCAGTCCACTCCTCCTCCCCACATGCACACATGATACATATGTCTAGCAGGTGATGCAGAAACAAATCCTTACAGCATGGATAGGGAACCCATGGCCTCCACAAGTTGCTGCACTCCAAGCAATCCCAGCCAGCAATGACTGCTAGAAGGCCACAGATTCCCTATCTCCACTCTGCAGGACACCTCAGAACATGTTGGACTCTCCTTTATTAGAAGTTTTTAAGCAGAGGCTGGATAGCCATCTCTCAGGGATTCAGGTCTATTGGATTTCCTGAAGCGGCAGACAGCATGGATGCGGTGGCTGCTTTGATGTTCCTTTGAGCTCTGGATTCTATAACATCAGACTATGGGAGGGAGCATAGCTCAGAGCAAGTCCCAGACATCTCCAGTCAAAAGATCAGGTTATGCAGACAGTCCAGAGTACATTTTGAAACTATTCAGAGACACCACCTGCTCCTTATTAAGTCTTCCTACATGATTCAAAAGTGGCCATTTGTTAATAGGCTGACCTAATGTAATACCCGATTATGAAATCCTACATACAGTTACTTGAACAAAGTCCCATTGTGTTCAATTCGGTTTACTTCCAGGTAAGCCTGCACATGACTGTAGTCTTGAATGTGAGATTTCTCTCTCTTAGCCAACATTCCATGGCTACTGAGTCCTCACTGGGCTACCTCTCCCATTTTAGCATTATTTTCTTCCTAAAGACTTTATGTACTTCTGAAAACCTTGTCTGTATCTCCCTCACATGTGTTAAGTGCTGCTGTTTAGACTACATAGGAGCGGGTACTCAACCCTATATATGATTATTATATACAGCATAAACAACCCTATCAATATTACATTTAACAAATGAGCAGATCCCCAAGCCTGCCTTTCAAGAGAAGCACAATTCTCCCCATTTTGCACAAATTGCTTGTATTATAAAGTCTCATACCACCACCACATGGAGTTCTCCAGGTTGTTCATGCTTAAAACTTCTAAGAATTTGTAAAATTACCACCTGTCTTGAAATGAGCTTTTCTAGACACGTTAGAACTGGTACATGCCCAATTCCAGTTTTTCCACTATACTAGTCTAATGAGTTTATTACTGAATCATCAATGTGTACAGTGGTGCCTCGCAAGACAAAATTAATTCGTTCCGCGAGTTTTGTCATCTTGCGATTTTTTTCGTCTTCCGAAGCACGGTGTCGGGAAAGTTTTGGAAAAGCTTCAAAAATCACCAAAGTCTTTAAAAACCTTAAAAAAGGCTACCACACCACGTTCTATGAGTTGCTCCTAGAAGTCAAGTAGCAACTGTATTAACGGTGTTAAGAAAAAGGAAACAAGCTTGCAAGACGTTTCCGTCTTGCGAAGCAAGCCCATAGGGAAAATCGTCTTGCGAAGCAGCTCAAGAAACAAAAAACCCTTTCGTCTAGCGAGTTTTTTGTCTTGCGAGGCATTCGTCTTGTGAGGTATCACTGTAGTTTTAAAAATTTTCGGCATGGACACTAGTCAGGCTACTAAACTGCGAAGTATTCAAACAATTCCAAGGCTAGTAAGCATTACTCTGGCCACAATTCTTACCCTTAGTTATTCTGAACAGGCAACACTGCAAAAGCAAAAATACCACCAGCACATAAGAAAGTGCCTTATGCTGAGTCACAACACTGGTCCATTTAGCTCATTCTTGTCTACATTACCACCCGTACCTGGAGATGCCAAAGATTGAACCTGGGATCTTCTGCATGCAAAAAAGATGCTCTCTCACTGAGCTGCAGCCATTCTTTCAATAACAACAAAGGAGTGAAGGAGATTCTTGGATGCATTAAAAATGTAACTGCCCCAAAGTAGCATATTTTAAGAGCATTTGCCATGCTTATTAACTAGACTTGTTATTGAAAAAACAGCAAGTAAACCTTTACACAGGGCACGAAAAAAGAGAAACTACCTGTCCTGTCCTCCTGAGCAACTGATCCAGCATACCCTAGTTATGTACAAGACTACTTCTGACCAACATCACAAATTTCTTACTTTTTCGTGTCTTGCATTTATCTCCTGCCTTTCTTCCTAGGAATTTTACAGCAGCATATCTCATTCTCCTACTCATCCACATCTTAATCTCATGACAACTCTGCAAGGTAGGTTAGCTTAAAAGACAGGGACAAGCCCAAGGAAACCCAGTGAGCTTCACAGCAAAATAGGGATTTAACCCCAAGTCAGCCTAGGCCCATTTAGTTAGCCTGTTTAAATTCTATTGACATCAATCAGATTTAGACCATTGATGTGAAGTTTGGCACATGATAGTGTGAAGCAGCACAGTTTGACTGGTATCGTATCCATTTCATTTCTCAAACAATGCATTCTTGAATTGGACAGTAGAAAAAATTACATCACAGCAAGTTTGCAATAGGATTTTCTATACTTTTGCATCATTACATCTTACTTTTACTTGTAAAACAAATGTTAGAAATGCAAGTAATGAAAGCTTAGCTTCAGTATTTCTTTAGCTGCCATTTAAAAATTAACAAATCCCTGGAAAAATATCCCTGGAATTATACAAGCTGCATTTACTGCACAACCTATCCTAAAGCCAATGTATGTTTGTCCATCATATCTGAACAGCCTCTCTCTAGAACAAGGAACTGCAACCTCAGAGGAAACCAAACAGCTGTTTCAACAAGTTTTGGCTGTTGTTCAAATACTGAAACGCAAGCTCTGACCAGGAATGCATATCCGTCAATGAAGAGCCCAATTTAAGCCATGCCAATTTCTTGTAGGGAAAGAAGTAGTGAGCTTAAAGTGACATATCAAATTTGAAAAAGAATTGCTGTTCACTAGCATAGAAAGATATAAAATAAATGGCAAGTCCATACATTAGGTTTTCAACCAATGTGAGTCTCTACACATTACTTTTATGCCTCAAATCCTGAGACTGTCGGATTTTGTCCACTAGCTCACTTTTGAGACAAATTATGATCAATATGTTTGAATGGGTTGCTGTTCATAGTCCTCTTCACAACTAACCCTTAAAGAGGGGAATGGGGAGACACCAGCTGACCCCACCACCTGTCAGGAATACTGTGTATTTATGCCAATAGATCAATAAATCATATGAACAGTTGCATCTTGCACTGTAGATTCTGCCTTGAACAGGGGGTTGAGCTAGATGACCTCCAAGATCCCATCCATCTCAACAGCTGTACGACACATTGTCACCAAGTTCACTTAATTCAACAAAATCTGCTGAAGAGGGTGCTTGTGCCTTTTTCATAGAAAAAGAAGCACACCATATAGGCTGCTTTCCTCAGCATCAGCGAAAACCTACAAAGCTGGTTTATCAATGGTTCTTGAGTTCCTGCTCTGTATCAGTGGGACAAAGGGTTTATCATGAAAATAAATTCATGGTATACTGATGTTCTAGGCTTTAATTTTCATTGTATGTCACTTTGGGAGCAAGGTATACACAGAACATGAAAGCAATAAAAATAGATAAATATCTATGCTTACCTTTCTACAGATGCTACACCGCGCCAGGGTGCCGCAGTGTTAGGCCTTCCAATGGACAAACCTTTCCATATTACAAATTTTAGGCTCCAGAATGACCTCTAGGAGTGCTCCCACACTTTACTATTATAAAGGGAGATAGAACCTCACCTGGTAACATTTCCATCTCTTCAGTTTCTTATATGAGAACACCATCTAGACATTAACAGTACAAGGAAAACTAAAAATTATAGGACTCCTTCAAAATGACAAATCATTTTAACTGATTTTATATCTACAGCTTTTTGTATTTTTACTGTTGTTACGATAACTGCTTTTGTTTCTGATGTTTTTGATCTGTTTTATATTTGTTTTATGGTTCTCTTTTGTAGGCTATCTTGGAAATCTAGATTAATAAAATTACATTTTTTCAAAAGAAGACTAATCATTTTCACCATGCAATGCTACAAAACCCGTGCTCTCCCAGAGAATTCTCTGTATGCTCCGATGCACATATGACACTCCACTGCAAATGACTGTGCATGAGGATCAGTTCCAAAGGAAAGCCACTGCAGGAGCTCTGTTCATACAGGAGATTCCGGATTTTCATCAAGTAATTTGCATTAGTAAAACTTAAGAATTGTTTCTGCCATAGGTTTCTGGTGCTTTGTTAATATGGCTGCTTACAAAAGCAGGACTAGAGTTAAATTCCTACATGGATACAGTGGTATCTTGGTTTGCAACCGTTTTGGATTACAATCACGTCAAACCCGGAAGTGTGTGTCCCCTTTTTTGGATTACAACCAATTTTTTTTTTGGGGGGGGAGACCCCATTGGCGAAAGCACGCCTTGGGTTACAACCTGTTTTGGTTTACAACTGGATCTCCGGAACGGATTATGGTTGTAAACCAAGGTACCACTGTATAGGGAAATACAACTAGCTTTACTTTTGGTTTTGCAAACAGCAGTCAACTTAAAAGAAGCTGGTTAACAACAGAACAGATTCCAGGGAAAGTTGGCAAAACAATTTTTAAAACCATTTTATCCACATTGCAGAGTCTAAAGTCTTTTTCTCACTTGTTATTTCCAACCTGTGATTCAACAACCTTCTGCTGGTGAGATTCCCAACTATTCTATGGAAACTACTTAAGATGCTAAACTATATCAAGAACCAGTGATTGAGAGGTGGAGAAAATGACATAAAATGGGAAGAATTGGAGGATGCAGAGCTATTGTCTACTGAAGCTGATAGAGAAAGTCCATTGATTTTAAATACGAACATTATTGGATTTAACTATTTTAATGAAAGGAGAAAAGTACAAGGAATATCATACAGCCAAGAGTAATTATATTTAGCATAATGGTTAGATCAGGCACCCCCAAACTCGGCCTTCCCCATGTTTTGGGACTACAATTCCCATCATCATCCTGTTAGCTAGGGATGATGGGAGTTGTAGTCCCAAAACATCTGGAGGGCAGAATTTGAGGGTGCCTGGGTTAGATCTTTCCCAAGATCTTGCTAGTTCTTTAATAGCTAATGTCCTCTAATTCAACTGGTGGGTGTGGATTATGGCATGATCTAAGGCATAACAACAAGCCTATCACGAAACCAATATAATGGTAAGAAAAAATAAAAATGTATGTTTGGGTCAATAGTGGATCCTGGGTCTGAAGAAGTTGAAGGCTCCTCCTCTAACTCTAAGATAAGTGGGGGGGGGGGAGCCAGCAACATGTCTTTAGCTAGGGCAATTCAAGTACACAGGGATCTCGTGGAAAGGGAGATCAGGTGTGATCTAGCAAGACATGTGATACACCTAAGTGAGATGCTTTGAGTGAGGCTGCAAGTACACTCTCTTTTCCTTGAGGCAGGAACTGGTCTATATTTAGTCATCTAGTAGCTCAAATCTGTGCAACACAGCAAATCTCTGGCAAATAATTTTAACAGCTTTGTAGCCTTAACAAGCATTCAATGTCATGACGACAGAAATGTTCACACACCTCAATAAGGAACCGCAGACAACTTCTTTCTTAGGAGTTTGCTATTTAAAGAGAAAAGGTTGATTATATTCTCAAGGGCATGAATTAGGGAAATGAATTGCCTTGTCCTCTCATGAAAACAACGTACTATGCTGCAGAGACTGACAGATGGACAAGTTTATATTTTTTTAGTATTTGCAATACTGTTTTCTACCAGATGGACGTATCCATATAATTTTAACCAGATGAGCAAATGCTTTCCTTAGACAGGTGCTATGCAGTTCTGTAATGGTGGCCCCTCTTGCCTATAGCCAAGCTTGTGCCCCAACATGTGCTAACTCTAGTGACCACGCAACTCCAGATTTTCGTCCTGCCCAATTGTTTTCTGGTCAACAAATTACCAGGCCCTAAATGGGCAAATATCTGCGGGAGTGCCTCCTCTACTACCAGCCGGGGGGAGGAAAGGTGACTTGGTTTGCAGTCCCCACCAAGGTTCTTGGTTGAGGGGACAAAGGAAGAGCATTATCTGTTGTAGGGTCCCGACTCTGGAGTTATCTCCCACTAAAGGTACCTTCCTTCCTGCAGTGCCCCACCTCACCACCATTACTGGTTTTGATGTCAAATGAAGGCATTTTATTTACCCAGTCTTTGGCAGTTTGATAATGAAATGTTTAATTCTTTGCAGCAATACATGAGTCACTGTTTTGATGATATTCTACTTTAAAAACAAGGGTTGTATTCAATGTTGCACTAAGTAGTTCTGCTTGCACATAGTTTATGTTTGCACAACAGAACCTTGTCTGCTCCCCTTCCTCTGTGCAACCTCTTAGTTTGTACTAGGGGTTACCCCAATCCTCTGGAGCAGATCTGGGGAGGGTGTGGAGCAAACACAGGGACAGGAGGGGGGAGTCCTACTGTGCTAGTGGTAACCCTTGGACTAACAGGATGAGTTAGTAGAATACTACTCTGCGTATGCCTATTTTTTTTCTATTTTGCTTTTACATTTGAGACCTTTTGAATGAAGGGCTAGTCACAAGTGCTCTACATTAATAATAAAACCATCTTTTCAGGGAATTATTTCTGATACCATTTTTTAGCTCACCTCTCAAACTATGCAAGAGCTAATTACTTTTGGAAATAAAGCTATCAAGTCTCATGGAAATAAATGCATCAAAAACAGGCCCCAGCAAGGGTCTCTAATCATATTTCTTTGGCGAATACACAGATTATGCATGTTTTGTTCAAGTTTCTCCTTAGCTACATGCAGCTGCACATAAACAGTCCAAACATCTGTGACCAAAAATAAAAAAAAATTCACTACACCATACACGCGCTCCAATATATACACCATTTCAATATATACACTGTGCTTACAAGCCTATCAAAGGGGGAGGGAAAGAAGGGGGGGAAATGCAGATACAACTTAAATCTGAGATTACAACTTAAAAAGCTTAAAAGTAGGTGGTTCCTAGAATATATATTCTTCACAAGAGCACAGGGCAACTTGGCCTTTATCTAAGGAGTGTTTTGAGGAGACAAAATATTTTCACTGCATGTTTGTGATAAAGCTTAGAGGTTTCTGAAAGCCTCCTTACTGCCTCTTTGCTGTTTTTCTCTTGTGCTCCCTTGCATACCTTATCTTTGCTCTTTCATTTCCATCTGATGGGAAACCCTGACGCTGACATTTCACCAAACAGCACAAACTTTGCTTATTTGTTTCTCTGGGGTATCAGAACCACAAAGACTGTTCTCTTTACTCAATATATCAATATATTCATAAAACCAAAAAGGTCTAGTTTTCAAAACAGCAAATATTGGATGTGAGCATTCTAGAGTACTAGTGGGGGTTTTTAAGTAGGTCCATTGTGATCAGGGGAGCCTCATTAGTGGAATTATGTGAATTTTCAAAGAACTTGAAAAGGGTTGCTTTATATGTTTTGTTTTTAAGTTTCTTATAAAACTGCTTTGTATACTTGCCAATATCATATCTGAAGTGAATACGCATCTTCAAGTTCATTTGTCAAAACATGCAAGTTGGGCCAGTTGCAGCTCCCTGCATCATGTGTCACTGGTGCATCTTCTTTGTCACCTTGTACAGAGGCTGAAAACATGTTCGTTTCAAAAGGCACATAAAGCAGGTCTGCAACAAGCACCCATTTAAATTGTGTTGCATTAAGTGACCCTCAAAATAACACAAAGAAAACTGAATGAGTTATAGAATTATGGGAGTGAAATGGGCTCTCATTTGTTAGGCAAAGGCCTGTTTCACACATTACACAGTAATAGACCTGGGTTTATAACCAAATGTGCCCTCAGTCAAGGGTTGTAGCCTCTCCTAGTTCTTTGATGAGTGAGCCTACAAGATGCACATATTTTCAAGCACCACTTGTCATACTTGCACTTTACATTATCTAGTGTACAATGTGTATCTAGACAAACTTCTAATTTTGTCGAGACTCAAAATCTGTGAAACATCTAGTAATAAAATCAGAAGGTATCATGTTAATATGAATACAAGACACACAGTTCATGCATTACATTTCTATGTGTAAATCTGAGAGAAACACCCAATGCCTTGCCAAAGTTCAAAAAGTTGCTGGAAGGGAACCAGAACCAGGATACTTTAAATCACTATAAGTGTAGATACATTATAGAACTCTTATGATAAATTATTTCTAGGGTATTGTCTAGGTGGGAGTCACAGAAGTGCAACACCACCGTTTTAATGTAACATAAGAGGCAGCCAAAGTTACACGTTTTGAAGAAGTTTCTAACTGCTCAGACCTTCCAGATCCTACCAAGTCCAGATGAATCCACTGGTTGAAAATTACCCCCATCCAACAAACCACACATTCCTAACACAAATCATCAAGGATATGAGGAAGGAGCATTTTCTGTCATTAATTCTGACTACCCAATTGTAAACAGTTTATCAGTCCAAAGTTGCCTTTGGAAAATTTACAACAACGAAAAAGAAAAACCACTATCCCACCAAGCTGCAACCCTACACATGCTACCTTGGGAATTAAATTTCACCCAACTAACTGAAATGATGATGATGAACTACAGCAGTAGTTCCCACAACTGGAAGTCCATGAACCCCAGGAGGGCTGCATAACCCACCCAGGGGTCCATGGCACCATTCACATAGCAACAACTATCACAGAAATGAACCCCTATACTACAGTATTATTATTTAAATGTATTACCCGCTCTTCTACATTAAAAATAGTGTAAAACAACTTCTAGGTTGTATGTATCTTAATGAGGACAAGACACATTTCAACACTTACATAGCTAAATATCCCAACTAATCATCATGCCAAAAGAAAATTATGCTAGCTATGCTGCTGTTCCTGTCAAATCAAGTAGAATTAAAGTGTCATGATCTGAATGTGCAATTTAAAGCTCTCTTTAAGATATATGTAACACTCCATAAGAGATGGGGAGGGAGAGAAAAGATATATAACACTATATATTCATTTTTCATGACATAGGCTGTAAGAACCCTACTAAGGCAGCAGATTTAAAGTCTGTTAAGACAACAATCAGTTTCAGCCAAATTTGTAAAATGAATGAAAAAGACCTGTGCTGATCTTCATAAGACTTTATTTTCAAAATACAAAATAGCTCTTCTCTTAGGAGCTTATGCTCTCATTAAAAAACAACTAAGAAGAGAGTGATGCAGATGCCAACAACACTGTAATTCACACGGTCTGGTTTGCACAATTATTCTGCAATGAAATTAATAGAACAGTTAACATGAATTACATGTCAAGTATATATTGTAATTTCCACACTTCATGCTGACAGTGCAACTAGGAAAATGAACAAAATCCAGTGGGCTACCCCCAAAAAATGCCCGAAGGTACAAATGTACTCTTTGCTCTTATGCAAATACTTGAATTTGTATGTAGCTTTGTTTGAGCTAAAGATGGCTCTTGAAAACTCTGTAAATTCTGATTTACTGTTTAGACTGCAATCTCCCTTGCGGGGTTTGGCCACTGAGATATTTATGTTCAGTTAGTTCCTCATTGACCCATTATACTTGTGCATTTCTAAAAGTTTATCATTGAACAGTTGAAATTAACATATGTTCTGATCTCACAAATATGGATTAAAGGGGGGGGGGCAAACTGTTCTTATCACTAGCTGGCCGACTGCAGCTTACATCAAATCATGAGTCACTATGGAATGGCCTTGTATCACCTAAACACACTAGACAGTAGTGGAAAGAAAGCTTGGAAGTGAGGGAAAGGGGAGATGAAATGTTACCTGTTAACAGCCATTATTTCCTTGAGCTGCTGCTTTGGCACCACTTTTGTTTATTTACTAAGCCCATCACATCTTTCTTTGCTGTGTGATCCCAGTCAATCAGGGATCATGTAATGAACATGACACTGCAGCATCAAATAGCCCATCAGATTTGGCTTCATGGCAACTTTATTGAGGGAAAACCAAGCCATGACCTTGCACTTTCTTTCTTTCTTTGGGGGTTGGGGAGAGAAGAGAGAGCACACTAACATTGCCAAGGCAACCAAACTAGAGCTGATGGTTTCACTGCTTGCTAGCGCTGAATGACTTGCATACTTACAATTCACTAGCTGGGGCAGGGTGCAGATGGCACCAAATCATCCCAATCAAGGTACTGCCCCAACTGGTTAACTATACAGAACAGTAAGCATCATCCTAAAACCATTTGCTCCATCCATCAGATGATCTCAGCCCACCTCAGTGAAAAATGCTACTTCCTCTCTACAAAGCAAAACAGAAAATACAGCAGAGAACCACTCACATGACTTTAAAAATACTTTCCCTTTTGATGATGAAGAGGCAAAAGTACTTGTGGACATACAGATGCACGACCCTACATTATATAAACATTAAATAATACAAAATGTTATTCCTTTATAAGCCCTCTCAGTAAGCAGGCAGGCATACTAGTTTTCAGTGGAGCAGTAGGTCAAACTGAACCAAACAAAAACTTGAGCATGCTTTCAGCAGCCACTGACCAGGAAAAAGCACTACCCAGTTAGCCAGAAGCACAAGAAGGACTGTGCACCAACATTTTTTATAGATGGAACAATAGCAGAACAAGGCAGATGAGCAAGGACTTATCTCCAAAATTGTACTGCATCTGAAGCACCTTCAAAGTTCAGCAGACCTGCAAAGATGAGTGCCCGCATGCTGGGGGAGAAGAGGGAATTATACCATACTGGAACTGATTTGTGGATTCATACATTAATAAGCAATACATGAAGGCAACAAGATTCTGGAGGCGAGTGTTTATCGTCCTTCTGTACAATTCACAATGATTGTATTAATTTTGCTTATGCGTGGCTCCAATTTCTATTAGTGACCAAGTGTCAATGACTATGGTCAATGATATCAAAAGACACTAAGAGATCAAGTAATAGGACACATCAACAACAGTTACTCAACAAATGTGACTCTTGGAAGCAATCTGTACTCCCACAGCCCATCACAATTATTTACTGAGGATGAGGAGCACATTTCTGAGCCAACCTGAGTGTAATCAGTTCACTAAAGAAATGGCATCATTTGCAATGCAGAACACATAAGTTTTTATAAAACTGCTAGATAATACCACACAGTAGGAGCTACAACTACCGCAGTACAGTGGTACCTCAGGTTAAGTACTTAATTCGTTCCGGAGGTCCGTTCTTAACCTGAAACTGTTCTTAACCTGAAGACCACTTTAGCTAATGGGGCCTCCTGCTGCTGCCGCACTGCCAGAGCACGATTTCTGTTCTTATCTTGAAGCAAAGTTCTTAACTTGAAGCACTATTTCTGGGTTAACGGAGTCTGTAACCTAAAGCGTATGTAACCCGAGGTACCACTGTAATACTATTGTAAACAAGTATATAATATCAAAGCACAGATTTTCTTCAGTGTAAGGACATGAAAATCTGACACACAGTTTCAAAACCAATGCTTGCAGCTGCATAAGCTGCTGTTTGACATGCAAGTTCTGTATGGTCTTGTTGAGTGCTATTAATGCTACATTTTGTAACTAATAGCACTATGGAAGAAATGGGAATGACTGAAGAATGGTTGGGTTCTCTTTAAACATGGTACACAAATATTTACTTCAGAAAATGAAGGAAAATGTGTGGACAGTATCTCATTGAACTGTACAAGATAATGATAATGTATATACAATTCATAATCAGCTCAAGTAAATCATATCAAAGCTGCCCAACAACAGGAAATAATGTAAACTTCTATCTCATCTTTGGAAATCTTTTTCAACAGGGAACTCTGACCAGAGAAGTTGCAAAACTAGCCAGAATTAATAATAAAAAATGCTAATTTGGGCTACTGCCAAGCATTCAGCCAATGAGCTCTACAACCAAAGATCTTCAAGATCTTCAATATTTTTACTCACTTAGACTGCAGATTAAGCTTATCCACAATTTAAATGTGAAGAACTGAGGCAAAGAACTTAAGCAGCTTGCCAAAGGTCACATGCTAATTCATCTGCAAAGACAGATAAAAGGAAACTAAGGAGACCACACCTAGAGAGAGGGGAAGATCAGAATTGCAAACCCTATTATTCTTGAGTTTATTTGGCTTACCATACCTGGAGTTCACAGATCATATTAGAAAGGAACAGGTTTCCCAATAATTGGCTGATACAGGAAAATAAGAACAAGCTGACATTTCCCAAAGTCATTTGTTTCCTGGCAACATTAAACAGAACACTTGCTACCAGAACCATAGTCCTTGGAGGTTGATTGACTAAACTAACCTATGTGATGTTTTAGAATTTAAGTTTCTCCTTTTTTATTTAGCTATTGTTTACTACAAATCCCTAGTTCAAACAGCTTAAAACTTAATAAGCTATTTCATGCATCTAGTAGATTCTGCCATTTGTAAATGTTATTAGACTTGAATATTTAAAAGTCATTCTTCTACAGTGGTGCCTCGCAAGACGAAATTAATTCGTTCCGCAATTCTCTTCGTCTTGCGGGTTTTTCGTCTTGCGATGCACGGTTTCCCATAGGAATGCATTGAAAATCAATTAATGCGTTCCTAGGGAAACCGACTTCAGACCAGATCCGGGGACAGTCTGTCCCCGGACCTCTTCTGAAGGCTGGGGGGGGGGACAAGGGCTTTTCTTCCCACCCCCAGCATTTTAAAAAACCCCGGGACAGCGGAGGACTTCTCCGCTGTCCGGGGGATCTTAAAATGCTGGCGGGCGGCATTTTAAAATCGCCCCGGACAGCGGAGGACTTCTCCGCTGTCCGGGGCGATTTAAAAGCCCCTGGGAAGGCAGGCAGGGGGGAGCAAAGACTTTCGCCCCCTGCCCGCCTTCAGAAGGTGTTCCCGCCCCCCTCCCCCCTTCGGAACATCGTTCCGAAGTGGGGCGGCTGGGGCAGCTGTTCCCGCCCCACCTCCCCCCTTCGGAACATCGTTCCGAATTGGGGCGGCTGGGGCAGCTGTTCCCGCCCCCCCTCCCCCCTTCGGAACATCGTTCCGAAGTGGGGCGGCTGGGGCAGCTGTTCCCGCCCCACCTCCCCACTTCGGAACATCGTTCCGAAGTGGGGCGGCTGGGGCAGCTGTTCCCGCCCCCCCTCCCCCCTTCGGAACATCGTTCCGAAGTGGGGCGGATGGGGCAGCTGTTCCCGCCCCCCTCCCCCCTTCGGAACATCGTTCCGAAGTGGGGCGGATGGGGCAGCTGTTCCCGCCCCACCTCCCCCCTTCGGAACATCGTTCCGAAGTGGGGCGGCTGGGGCAGCTGTTCCCGCCCCCCTCCCCCCTTCGGAACATCGTTCCGAAGTGGGGCGGCTGGGGCAGCTGTTCCCGCCCCCCCTCCCCCCTTCGGAACATCGTTCCGAAGTGGGGCGGCTGGGGCAGCTGTTCCCGCCCCCCTCCCCCCTTCGGAACATCGTTCCGAAGTGGGGCGGATGGGGCAGATGTTCCCGCCCCACCTCCCCCCTTCGGAACATCGTTCCGAAGTGGGGCGGCTGGGGCAGATGTTCCCGCCCCCCGCTTCGGAACAGCGTTTTAAAATGCTGGGGGTCGGCAGCGAACGCTCCTGACCCCCAGGATTTTAAAACCTCCCCGGGACAGAGACTTCTCTGCTGTCCCTTGGAGATTTTAAAATGCTGGGGGTCGGCAGCGAACGCTTCGCTCCCGCCCGCCAGCATTTTAAGATCGCCCGGGGCAGGTGGGGGGAAGGCAGGCGGGGGGAGCAAAGACTTTTGCCCCCCGCCGGCCTTCAGAAGAGGTCCTCTTCTGAAGGCCGGCTGTGGGCGAAAGTCTTTGCTCCCGACCGCCAGCATTTCCCTATGGGCTTTCGTCTTGCGATGCAAGCCCATAGGGAAATTCGTCTTGCGAAGCGCCTCCAAAACAGAAAACCCTTTCGTCTTGCGGGTTTTCCGTCTTGCGAGGCATTCGTCTTGCGGGGTACCACTGTACTTTAGCATTTTGAGAAATAGAGTTGAACCAAAATTGTCATATAGAAACATTTTTGTGGTGTTACTGCAGATTCTATTACGACTCAAAACTTATTTCTGAGGAAGCAAATGTACTTCAGTGAGAAGTTCCCATCTAGCAAGCCAGAGATTTGTAAAGTTGTCCTCAAGCCTACATAATATATTTCACTGCTATTCCACAGATGTAGGCCTCTAATCTCTCTTACTACCAATATACATTCTCACATTGACCAAAACAAAAGCTTACTCAATGATATATTTTACTGAAGATTTGTTATGCAAGCCTGTGAGGGAATGTTGAAAGCAAAATCCTATTCTACATGCTACAAAAAGTTTATTGTAAGGCACCAGGGTTTTTGTTTCTTAGTAATTACCCACCATAGCTAAAAATCTTTACTTGTATAAAAAGAAAAGAGCTATGTTTTGCATTGTCTAACATATACACTTTTTGGTAGTGGTGGGAGAACTAGCAAGTTGAAACAGATTTTAAGTCTTCAATACAGACACAACATCGTTCACACAATTTTCCTCTGCCAAACATACAAATTCATATTGAGAGCCTCAAACCCATAGAACTGTTGGAAACTATATCACACAAGTTCATTTCTTCATTAAACTAAGTTGCTTGCTTTCAGAAGCATGCAACGTCTTCATTTCTGTATCAGAGTAATATTACATGAGTTCAATCCTCCAAGCTATCAAATCTTGGGATAAAATACAGCTACAAGATGACTAACAGGTCTGCATAAGGGGGGGGGAGGGGCAAAGCCTGATGTAAAAAAATGAAAGTGAATATTGCAACTGAAAACTTTTTTAAAAAAATAAAAAGAACATTTTCTTAAAAGCAGTATGGGATTGCTAGTTCTGGTTACACTTTATACTGCAATTTCTGGATGGTTTACCCTGGAAAATTATTTTCCATCATGGGCAGATTCAAAAATCTGCAAAAGCACATGGTTACAACCCTATCTGAGCTGTACCATGCACCAGGCAGTTGGGTGAATGACATCTGAATGCACCCTATGAATGTCAAAGAGAAGAGTACATGTAAACTAACCTTAACTGTGGCATGTTAATTTTCTATGTGGAAAGTGGTGTGGTTGTTCTGATGAGAGCATATCAGCATGTACTACTACTGCTGCTGCATTCTGAAATAGTAAGCCATGGGATATACTTTACCTGAATGGTTAAACTGGCTCTTTGAATTGGCCCTATTCAATTGCTGCATTTGTGCAGGAGAATTATTTTGAAAATTATGAACAGGAGACCCTTCTACACATGGTGCTTAAGATAGTGCTTATAGATGGTGCTTAAGAAAGCACAGAAAAAATAAAAGAAAGTCACAAGTTTATAGAAAATAAAGTACCAAAATGAAGCATAAAGCAGATTTATTCTACAGAAGTACCTAAGCAGATGTTTACAAGGACAATCTGGTTAGGATAGGTATTGATACTTGGCAGGCCAAACTTATGCTTGACAGCACTTTGTTTCCCAAACCATACTAATGCATGAATTTAGTTCTATTCACAGGAAACAATACTATGCATTAAACCAGTAGTGTTCACTGGGTGTTTCCCATCAACTTGAGAATTTCTACTATTCTTTCCTTAGCTTTTGAGATCTAAAACAGTTCACACATGGTGGCACAGCTGTACATTACCCCAAACTGGCTGCCTTCATCAAATACATATGGTCATTACATACTCAATAAACAGAGATATGTAGTTTTAATCAGTGCCTTTAAATAAATAGGAATAGACAATAACAGTTCACTACTTTTCTGTTTAAACACTTTTTCACATTTTTAGAACTGTGTGCTTGAAGCTACACGAATGGAAGATCTGGGAGACAAGAGGAACTAGCAAACTTTGTTAACTACAGTATAAAGAGATCTATTGAACTAAAGATGCTTTGTATGGGGTTAATTCTATGTCTTCTCCACTGCTTTACTTAGAATAAAAATGGATATTTAGGACTCTAACTTCAACATTCTGACTCAGAAGTCAGGAACACAATAGTGTAAGTAAAAAAAGAACATGAAGGCAAGTACAGTCTTAGTGGCAAGGTCAAAAAGGATGTGACTATTGACACTGTTATTTCTTGAAGAATAATCAAGAGCCTGTGGCTGATTGCAGTGAAATAACAACTAAAGAAAGTCTGGAGTCAACAAAAGGGGAGAAAAGCCATCCTCCAAAGCCATCTTCATACTTTACTTAGTCAGTGATAAACATTACTTGTTTGTGAAATAATAAATACTCAGGCTAGGAAAATGTTTCTAATTCCCAAGTATAAGACTGAAAATATTAGAGACCATCACTATGTTAAGGCAGCATTTAAGTTTTAGGTGCCCAAGGTAACCAGACACTTGAGATAGACCTGCTCAGTACACACTTCAAAAAGAAGTCAGAATAGGGCAAGAAGCCAAAAGATTCAACACAATTACAGGTATATTGTAATTCAAACCCAAACCCCATCTTCAGCACAGTCTTAACACTGAACTGCTAATCCCTATAGAATAAAACCACTGATATTTTTATTTTATGTATTAGTCAATGGATGGCCATTACAGAGTGGTTAAAAATATTAGTGCTTATTTCTTAGCAGTTGGGGAGGTTCTGCACATTTTGTACATTTCTGAAAAATCTAAAGGTCTTAGCAGAGATATTTCAACATACAGGGAGAAATACCTGCATTACATCAACACATATTCTTAATCATAGATGACTTCATACTCCTTATACAGGAGCAGAAATTCAGAAGATAGAGAACCTGCTGTCAATCCAGTATGCAAACATGCTACGCAGAACACTGCAATGTTTCATGAAAGCAAGACAGCCAGTATCATAAAGCCCCCAGGAGTTAAAAGCCAAGGTGAAATCACCTTTCAAAAGGTGGGAGAAGCAATCTTGGCATTTTCTGACAGATATGTCATTCCAACTCTACATCCCCTTCCCCCAGAACCTATTTTCTCCTTTTAAAAGAAGAGGAAAGCTATGCAACAGTGACAAAGGCATATATAGCAAAATCATAATCCCCACACACAACAGATTTTTTAATTAAAAAAAAACCTCTCAATATATCCATCATCTATAGCTTTTATAAACTGAACACAAACATACACCATCAGCTACCAAACTTTAGCAAAGTGATACCGAATACAATTCTAGAACTGCCTGTGCTGTTTTATTTTTGCTTGTTTTTAAAATCCAGAAATAAAATCCCTGTTCCTGCATCCAGATCTTAAAATATGCTGTGTATTCAAATGGATGGAGAATCAGTTTAAGAGCAACATGTTGCAACCACCTTTCTACAGGGGAAGGTTTTGAAAGAAACAGAACTGGGGGAGGAGAAAAAAAGGACGAGGTGGGAATAAAAAGGCAGCGAGGAAACTAAACCAAGCTTTGAAAGAACAAAACAAAAGCAAGCAAACAAAAATGACGGTTTTCCCTTTTCGGGAAGAATATTTGGAGCTAGGGTGGTGATTATATCGCATGTTTTCACTGCAGGAGGCTTCTCATGGGCAGCTCGAGGGAGGAGGAAAAGGAGAAAGAGACACACACAGGGAAGAGACAGAAAAAGAAAATGGCGCAGAGACTAAGTCCCGACCGTCGACAAGGCGACTTTCCAGGGGGGAATCGGAGCCCAAGAGGGCTTCCGAAAAACCAAGCGAGACCGGATTTGGGGTCTCCACTGCCCTCACTACCGAGAAATGGGGTCGGATGGGCTGAGGGCCCTATGATATCCGAGTATTAGGAAGCTCGATGGGAACAATGGGGCCGATGAGCGAGGAGACGGGACTTAGTCTCTGGGACGCCATGTCTGTCCTTTACCATCCTCAGCAATACAAGAGAAGGGGAAAGAGAGGGAGAAAGGAGAGAAAGCAGGGCAAATCCTACCCACTCCCCAGTACAGAGGGACAAGGCACTCACCATTCGCTCGGAAATCTGGATCGATCTATGGGGGGGAAAGGAAAGAGGAAAAAATACATATATATTTTTTACGAAAACAGGACCTGGGTATGGTTTTATCACACACGCGTTTTTGCCCTGTTCCAAGGCAAAACACGAGCCGAGCTGAGGAATCAACCCGGTGGCCCTTAAAAACTGATTCAGGGTTACCCCTTAGCAAAAGCGAGGGGGGGGGCAAATAGAGATCCCCCCTCACTTTCCCCACCCCACCAAAGTTTTCCCATCCTATTTTAATTGCCTTCTTTTTCCTCGTGCGTGGCTCAGTATTCCCAGTAGGATTTTTCCTCAACCTTCCCGCACCGCCCCCCCCCCCCATTTAAGGGCCCTACGTGCCCTCTAAGCGCTAGGGGAGAAAACGAGAATGAGGAGGGGGGACCCAGAAATTTCCCCTCCCCCAAACCCCCCTTCTTTCTGGAAGGAGTTGGGGAAGATTCGGGTTCAGAGAAATGACGGGGGGGTAGGAGATGATTGATTATAGACACAGTGTCTACAGGCAATTTGAAAGAAGCCCTGCGAGAGATTAAGGTCTGACTCTCCGCAGGCAAAAGGGGTCACCCCTCAAAGGGGTCTGATGGGATGCGACGGTTTGGGGGAGCAGAGAGAGAAAGAATAAGGTGAAAGGCCTAACTACTATTAAAGGGCCGCAGCCAAATAATTCCGGTAGGAACTGAAAGCAATGAGGCTCTCTCCCTCAGAGAAAAGAAGCCCCCCCCCAAAACCCCTCTTTATTTAGCGCCCCTCCACTATTAAGAAGGGAAATACCTGCTTTTGAGGAAGCTGAGGCAAAAAACACCTTCCCGATATTTATGGGAAGGGGCTAAGTTATGAGGGTGAAGGGTTCTCTTTCCCCTACACCTGAAAGTGGGGGGGTATCTTAATTTTTCCCCTCCAGAGGAACTTTAGGCCTCGGTCTCCATCCACTTCCCCCTTAAGAGTAAGAGTAGGAGCCCCCCGCCCCTTACCTGGGAGTCGTTGTGCAGCTGATCCCCACTCATGCCTGTAAAGCAGGGCGGGGGCGGGAAGGGGTAAGCCTCGCAAGAGAGCTTGGGGAGCAGGCAAAGTCTTGAGGCCGAAGGGAGAACGCAGCCCCCTCAAACAGCACAGTCAGTTGTGTAACAGACTAAGTCCTCGTTTCCCTTTACTGCGCAGGCGCCGCGACTTTTAAACCGAGGGGAGGGGCTTAGCGAACAGCGGGAGGAGGGAGGGCAAGTTCGGAGGAGAGAACGCCTTCGTTAACATGGCCCAACCCTTCCGTTGCCTCTCCTCCAATCAGCATGCGCCGTGACTGAGATTTGCATGCCAGCCACGCCCGCCACCTCTTGGTTGGACTCGCCTCCCCGCCCCGGCTACACTTTGTGCCTGATTTGGCCACGCCTCTTCCTTCTCCGCCGTTTACGAAAAATGCCGGTTGCTCCCCCCTCCCCCTCGCGCGTCTCTTCCTTCCTCCCATCTTCAAAACGCCGGGTTCTATTTACATATCCGGTCACGCCCCTTCCTCCGGCACCAATGAGGCGGCACGAGGCGGGCTCGCCTTATTAACATATACAGAGGCAAGTTCTCCCTGCTGAGAGAAAGGTACTTTTTCCGCAGCACGTTGTGCAAGACCCATGGACGCAGTGCGCCTGCGTGCCCTTTCAGCCTCCCCTTCCAATGGGGGGGTTTTCTATTAAAAACTCACCTCATCTAACCCTCACCCAGTTCTGGACACCTGTTAGCCGGTATGTAAGGTGGAGGAGCCCTACGTCGGAGCCAGACCGCTTCTCAGACGTCTCAATGCTGAATTATACCTGCAAAATATCTTTTGCAAAATTTATTCTGTCCTCTGTTGTGAACCACATTTTTTTCTCCCCTCCCCCTTTCTATGAGCCGATTACTATGATTTGTTTTATTATTGTTCATGTTTTGATGATGTATTTTGTGTTCTTATCTTGTAGTTTTATGCTGTCAACCGCTCTGATTTCTTGACATGAAGGGTGGTATTCAAATTTAATAATAATAATATGGCCATATCCCCACGTTTCTTTTAAAGCACACTTAGAACAATTTAAAGCACTCTTATAACCATTTGGCTTCCCCAAGAGAATTCTGGGACCTGTGATTTGCTAAGGGTGCTGAGAGTTGTCAGAAGTCCCCTATTCCCCTCACAAAGTGTTACAATTTCCAGAGAGGCTTAACAACCTCTTCCCAGAAAATTGTAGCTTTTGTTGTCCAGCAGTATTTCACTTTCCATTCTTAAGTTGGGAATAGAGAAGTTGCTTTGGAAAACAATAATCAGGCATCCAAACAACTTGACCAGTCCAACGATATTGAAGAATCATTGCTTCGACGTCAGTGATCTTTGCTTCTTCCAGTACACTGACATTAGTTTGCCTGTCTTCCCAAGTTAAGTGTAATTTTTTTTCTTATGAGGAGTTGGAGATGGCGTTTATAAGTGGTCCATGTTTCACAAGTGTACAGTAAAGTCCTTAAACACTTGGCGCTTCAGTTGGGAGGAAGCTGCACTCGCAGAGCTCAGACAATGCTGGATTTCGGCATCAGTGTCGGTCCTTGGGGAAAGATAACTGCCTAGGTAGGAGAAGTGATTGACGTTTCCCAACATTACACCATTAAGTTGGATTTGTGATGCTGCAGAGGGGTTGTTTCGTGCAGCACTTTGTTTTTTTGGCTATTGAGTGGTAGGCCAAGCTTTCCGTAAGCTTCTGAGAGGATATTTAGGATGGTTTGGAGGTTATCCTCTGAGGGTGTACACACTACATTGCCATCAACATAATAGTGCTTTAAATATATGGTGTGAATGTGGCCTTAGTTGTCTCCTTGGGCTTTAAATGGGCAACAAAAGACAGCTGAGCATGCTGCAAACGGATGTAAAAAGGCAGTGTGGGGAAGCTTGCTCTCTAACATTAATTCATTAATCAATCAATCAATCAATCAATCAATCTAATAATTGTTATTCACCTTAGGGTCCAGAGTTTTATTACATATATACCTTACATTTCTTCCAAGAAGCTCAGGTTGGCATACACAACAAGGTAGCTTAGGCTAAGAGATGGTTGCTGTCCTGGTGAGCTTCATGACTGAGACGAGATTTGAACTCTTGTCTCCCAGGTCCTAGTCCAACTACTAAACCACACTGACACTAGTCCTCCTGCAACCATCGTACATCTCCTGACCTGTGAGGAAGAGGAAGAGTGTGAAATAGGCAGGCAAAGAGAAATTCAGGCCTGCTCCAGGCAGACTGTCCCCTCCCTGCCCCCTGCTCAACTTTAAATGAAATATCATTTGTTTTAGTTCTTTAACATTGTAAACTGCATTGGGTGCCTTTGGCAGAAAAGTGGAATATAAATTCAATGAATAAGTAATAAATAAACAGAATACCTTAGTTGTCGAAGGCCAGAGTAGAGAGTTGTGTCTTCCAGCAAAGGTTGTGCAATGACAATCCTAGATGCATCTCTGTGGGGAGGGAGTTCCACAATTTAGGGGCTGCCACAGAGAAAGCCCTCTCCTAAGCCACCAGTCTCTGCACTTCTGAGTGTGGAGAAATTATCATATTCTGCTTGCTGATGGCATTGTCTATAGTTACGTATTGTATCTTAAATGTTTACGTGTTAGATTTTTGGGGTTGGGTGTTTCTTTAAGGTTTTTATATACAACTTTTCAGGTGGGCCTTACAATACAGTTTACATAGGATTATTTCCTATAGGATCAGCATGAACAATTGACAAAAGGAAAATTACACATTTACAGTGCATCCCCCCCACACACACACACAGAGAGAGAGAGATGTCTGATGGAGCTTACTCCCAGGTAAGTGTGTGTAAAATTGCAGCTTAACTGTGTAAGCAGCAGGATGGCATGCACAGAAATAAGTTCTGCTGATTTCAGCCCCTTTTTACTTCCATGTAAACATGCGTAAGATCACTGCTCATGTAAAGCTGAGTTAGCAATAGTATCTGAATTCATTCACTTGCTCCTTGACAGTTTAACATTGTAAACACTTCGAGTTATATGCTTCTCTTCTATTTGTATAAAGCCCTAGGCACAGTTTACAGCATTGTATAAATAATAGCAATATCTATACTGTAAACTGCTTGCTTCCCATTGTGTTATTTTCAGAACACTTCTTCTAAAATGTGACACATAATCTGAGCTGGTTTTTTCCACTCCATTTCTCTGATTTTATGCCAGAGCAGCTCTGCTGAAGTCAACTGTGCAGTGTTTAGCGCAAAAGTATTGTTAACACAGCAGAACAGAAGCCTCTCTGATTTCTGGTAATCCAGTTTTGAAAATTCTCTATCATCTATGATGGAGGCTCATCGCAATAGAGCATTTGTTCACAGAAAGGCCCAGCTTGCCACAAAATGGCGCCCTAGGCACTACTAGTGCTAGATGTATTAGAGACATTGTGGAATGACTGAATATGGAAGCCCATATTCTGAAGACTTGCAGAGCTCTGGCCCACATTTCTTTATCTCCTTACATTCACAGAGAAAGTGACACGTTTCCGAGCACAATTCAAAGTGTTGGTGCTGACCTTTAAAGCCCTAAACAGCTTCGGTCCAGTATACCTGAAGTCTCCACCCCCATTGTTCTACCCGGACACTGAGGTCCAGTGCCGAGGGCCTTCTGGCGGTTCCCTCACTGCGAGAAGCCAGATTACAGGAAACCAGGCAGAGGGCCTTCTCGGTAGTGGCACCCGCCCTGTGGAACGCCCTCCCATCAGATGTCAAAGAAAAGAACCACTACCAGACTTTTAGAAGAAATCTGAAGGCAGCCCTGTTTAGGGAAGCTTTTAATGTTGAACAGACCACTGTATTTTAACACTTTGTTGGAAGCCACCCAGAGTGGCTGGGGAAACCCAGCCAGATGGGCGGGTATAAATAATATTTTTTTATTTTTATTTTTATATTATTATTATGTCTGTGAGGGAGAGAGCATGGCTAGGTTCGCTGGTCCTGGCCCCTTCATCGCATCCCTGATGGTTCTGAATGGTCTGAAGGGAGACCACAGTATACATATAAGCTCCCCACTGCCTAATGGGTGGGCTGGGTTGAAACCAATTATGGCAAAGAGCAGACAGTTTTCAGTGCAAAACAGATGGGTAGACCTAATGGTGAGCTGAAAGAGCTGGTAGGTCTTCAGCAGGAAATATGGAGGCATAGTGAGAGAGCTTCTGCAGAAGCAATGAGATCAGGTCCCCATTTTAACAGCACGGCTGCAATGCTGCAAGGCCTAAGGAGACTATTGGAAGACAGCAGCATTCAAGTGGATTCATAATGGCCCCAGACAACATGGTGTGCACAGTCATTTGTTTCTTGTGTAGTGCCATCGGTCAGAGTTTAAAATATTCTTCACAACTGTGAGCATTTATTTCATTTCATGTGCTGCCTTTGAGTTTAAAATCTCCCAGGGCAGTTCGCAATGGTATAACCCACACTCTTTTTCATCCTTTGTGGAGAGGGTAAATATTTTGTGCTGTTTTAGATTACCTTTTCTTTGGTTGAATGTTTTTGGATATTTTATTTATATTTGTAATTCTGTATTGAATTTCTTAGCTATCTTGTATTTGATTATTGTAGATCACTTTGGGGTGCCTCTGTATCTGTGAAGCAATAAACTAGCTCAGTTGGCAGAGCGTGAGAGTGTTAATCTCAAAGTCATAGGTACAAGCAAAAGATTCCTGCGTTGCAGGAGGTTGGACTAGATGACCCTCGCAGTCCCTTCCAGTTCTATGATAAACTAAACTAAACTAAACTAAACTAAACTAAACTAAACTAAACTAAACTAAACCTACTACTAAGTTCCTTTTTACCTGTGAACTCATTCTGAATTAAGAGTGTTTCTAGCAATTATTTTTAAAAATAAATACAGTGGTACCTCGGGTTAAGTACTTAATTGGTTCTGGAGGTCTGTTCTTAACCTGAAACTGTTCTTAACCTGAAGCACCGCTTTAGCTAATGGGGCCTCCCGCTGCCACCGCGCCGCCAGAGCACGATTTCTGTTCTCATCCTGAAGCAAAGTTCTTAACCTGAAGCACTATTTCTGGGTTAGCGGAGTCTGTAACCTGAAGCGTATGTAACCTGAGGTACCACTGTAATACTAAAAATAATTTTTAGAACAACTTACACACTGCTTGGTGCCTGCATGTTTCTTCATAACAAAGTTCAACTGAGAGAGAGAGAGAGAAGGAGAGAAGGAGAGAGAGAAAGCACACTCTTTTATACCCTTCAGGTGCAGACACACAGTGGCTTTTAGCATACTTTATCTCAGCATCATTATGTTACAGATGTTTAGACTAAGGCTCATAGAATCATTTCTTGCTTTAGGCTATCTAGTGAATTACGGCCTGGGTGTCACAGATCCAAGGTGTCCTTGCATGAGAATTACTTGACGTAATGTTAAACAGCAACTAAGTGCAGGTACACAGTATCAGCATGTACAAAGATCAGTGGCTTCTACGCAATGAATGGCTATAATTATGAGCCATAGGCCAATAAAGACTTTTAATCATGAAGTATAGAAAAGAATTGGTGTAGACGTGCTGCAAGAAAAACAACATGTGGTTTCTCTCAAGATTAATGTTAATGACGGCAGAGTAATTTTTTAAAAAATGATTTTTTGTTTGTTTTGATTTCTTTCTTTGTCCTGTTTGTATTTTGGAAATTTATAAATAAAAAAATAAATGAACATAAAAGATAAAAATAAATTCCCCTGATTTTTTAATGCATGCAGTTATTTGTTTGCTATGCTGCTTGTGGAAACAGGAACTGTTGTACAAATAAATTATTTTAATTATTATTATTTCTCCAAATGCCCAGTGCCACATTAGTCTCATGTGGATAACATGGCCTACAACATGAACATGTGAAGGAGGGCAGTAGCAGGATCATGCCAAATAGTCCTGTTCCCCTCCAATCCCTATTGCATTCAATCGGAAACAGATTGCGGGGAGTGAGACTGGTTCAGTCACACTGGGTGTGGAGCCTTGCGGGTGCTGCAACTATGATGTAGAATGGAAGGCAAGAGGTGGGGGCGCACTGAATTTTGGTGTCACGCAGGGTGCCACTGAAATGTGAGACCCCAGGGTCTGCCGCTGATTCAACTGACTTCATTTGAAGAATCTACCTGCATGCATGTGAGGAGGTTGTGTGATCTGTGTGGAGGTTGTGTCTAACCCCATTCCCTACTTGTGTTCAATATGAAAATGCCATATGAACAGAGCAATTGCTCTTCCTCCATGATTGCATAAACATATGTATTTCATTAAATATGGAGAAGTGAGCATCATGTCTGGTAGCATCATCATGATGTTTCGTTTACATGATCAAAATAAAAAAATTCCTTCCAGTAGCACCTTAAAGACCAACTAAGTTAGTTCTTGGTATGAGCTTTCGTGTGCATGCACACTTCTTCAGAAGAAGTGTGCATGCACACAAAAGCTCATACCAAGAACTAACTTAGTTGGTCTTTAAGGTGCTACTGGAAGGAATTTTTTTATTTTGACTATGGCAGACCAACACGGCTACCTATCTGTAACATTTACATGATGTTACAGAACTCTCATTTCATTAATTCTTGCAGTACCTCTATGACAGAGAGTGATTTGCCCAGGGTCTAGGGTGGTCACTCAACCAATGCATCACCAGAATAAAAAAGAAAAGAGGGCACAGGTTTCCATGAAATCTGTATATGCTGATTTATATGATAATACAGTGGTACCTTGGTTTAAGAACAGCCCTGTTTATGAACTATTCAGTATATGAACTCCGCAAAACCGGAAGTAATGTTAGCGAACTTTTCCTTGGTCTAAGAACGGAAGCCGAACAGTGGAAGGGCACCGATGGCGGGAGGCCTCATTAGGGAAAGCGCGCTTCGGTTTAAGAACGGATTTGGTTTAAGAATGGACTTCTGGAACGGATTAAGTTCGTAAACCGAGGTACCACTGTATACAGGTGCAAATGGGGGGGGGAGAGAATACTATAATTTAAATAGAAACATATTTCACAATACTGAGGAAGGGTGTGACCAAGTGATCTGTGTGTCTACTCAGCCAGCTTTCTAGGTGCTAATTGTGGCATAGTGTGGATTGCCAGTGCCCGGGGCAAGGCAAGTATTGTGTCCCCTAATCTGTGGACCGTTAGCACTCCCTGAGTCCCTTCCACCAGTATATAAGTTATAGTTATAGAAGTCTATTAACCCCTGTTTCAGTTTGCCTCACAATCCAGGCTCATATCTGACTCGGTGCCATAGGGGGGGAAAGTGTGGTTTTATCGTTATAGGACACCCCAAGATATCGATGTTCCAGCTAAACTGGCTATTTCAATTACAAAGATCAGCAGAGAAGATAATAGTCTAGTGTGATTATGACTGCTTACATGCCAAGACTGCTAATGCCCATTAAGATAAAAGAGGACATCCGCACATCATATTTCTATAGCATTTCTGCCTTTGCTGACTCAACAAGGCAGCAGTGTAGCATGCTCATTTAATTAAGTCCAGGTGATAGCTTTGGGGGGAAACGGGGAGGGAATGAAATCATAAATATAGTCCCACCTCAAAACTCACCTTTTCCAGGAACCCTTTGGAACAGATTATACCCTATTGTAACTAAGCAAGAGTGCATGTAATTGAAATAATTGCACATTTCCCTGCAATTTACCCATGCCTATCTCCCCCACACACACTTGTTTTCTGTGTCTATTTCCACCAATCCCCTGCAATCCTCTTGGATAGGAACCAGTAATACTTGTATGTTTGTATATAATTATTAAAGTGAATTTATATAATGAAAAATCCACTGCAATAGGGAATTCGGGATTTTTTTTTTACTTGCTTACATTTAAGATTTGGGTCTCCCCCCAAAAAATGTGGGTGACCTTTTCAGCCCAAGTGCCACCATGGACAACCTTCTGGAGTCACATGCCAGTGGTGGGAAGGCCCAGAGGCAAAAGTGGGTGGAGCATTGGATCTTCCTACATCCTTACTGCATTCCAGCAGCAAAGTTGCTAGTTACAGGCTCTCCACCTTGGAAGGAAGGGCTGTAGTGTAGAGGTAGAGCATCTGCTTTGAATGCCCAAGGTCCCAGGGTCCATCCCTGGCATCTCCAGGTAGGACTGGGAGAGATTCCTGCCTGAAACGCTGGAGAGACACTACCAGGTCAATGTAGACAATTCTAAACAAGGTAGGCCAATGGTCTGACTCAGTTGAAGGCACATTCCTATGTTCTTCTGATGTTAGAGCTTCAATAGCAAATAACCTGGACCCTGTAGGCTTGCATGAGTGTGTATGTGCATGTATTCTTAGTGTCAGGAGTCAGGAGTAGATCAGCAATGAAAATTACAGTGTCAGTGAAGTGAACTCTAAGAAACCAAAATAACAACAACAACAACAACAACAACAATATTTATACCCCGCCCATCTGGCTAGGTTTCCCCAGCCACTCTGGGCAGCTCCCAATCGCATATTAAAAACACAATACAGCATTAAACATTAAAAACTTCCCTAAGCAGGGCTGCCTTCAGATGCCTTTTAAAAGTAGGATAGTTGCTTATTGCCTTGACAGGTGCCACTACCGAGAAGGCCCTCTGCCTGGTTCCCTGCAACCTGACTTCTCGCAGTGAGGGAACCATCAAAAGGCCCTCGGCGCAGGCCTAGTGATCACAGCAAGGAGGTCTTTTGCCCCAATGAGGCAGTTGCGAGGACAGCAGGTCCCTGCTTTCCCACCACTTTCTTAGGCTCCTCCCTGAGTTCCTTCCCCAGCAGCCTAGGTCTCCGTCCTCTTGTCTCTTGTTGCTCCGCCCTCTTCATTTCTGGGATCAGGGGGAAGGGGAGCTGGCCGCAGCAGGAGGGGGAGGCTCCCTGGATTCTTCAGCAGACTGCCTCCACCTTGCCTCTTGACCCACCTCTGTTTCTGCCTCTGATTCTGGACCACTCTCTGCCCAGCCTCTTTCTGCTCACTAAACCCTGTTGCCTCTTCAGCTTCCAACACCTCCTCCTCCTAGTCTGCTCCTGCTTCTCCCTCTGAACACTCATCATCGTCCCACCACCAATCCCCTGGCTCTGAGTCTTCTTCTCCTGGGGGTTCCCTTTGGGGTCTCCCCAGCTGGTGCCTCACACCACTCCTCTGCAACCAGCCAGTGCATGACACTTAGGCAGTAAGCGTTTATTGCAGGAGAGAGGAGCAATCGCTCTGGAATAATCTGAGGATTAAATCCTTTGTCAAGTTCAGCATGGCGCCAGCTATCCTAACCGTGTTTACAGCATGCCGCCTTTGCTACAACTAGTAAGTAAGGTAGCCATGCGGTCCAACCCTTTGATAGCCCCATGCTTCACAACAATTCTCAAAGGCCATCTTTTAATTACTGAGCTGCAGTCTAATATTACGCAATTACAAGATTGGGAGTACTAGCTAATATTGACAAGGCTATACCAAACCTATTGCAACAGCCGGCTAGCATCCCTTTCTGTGAGGATGACTCACAAAGAAGAAATGACTTTAAACATGGGAAGGGTGAAAACAGAAGCCGCTGATGTGTCCTCATTGAATTAAGCAGCATTTCATTAGGCCACATAAATCCCTCCCAGGTATTTTATAGCAAACTGGGTAGCACAATTATTGTCTAATAGGTGCAAATATCTTGGTATAATGGCTAGAAGATCCAACTATGACTTGGGAGGCAGGTTCAAACCCCTGCCAGTGACTGCCAGCCTAACGTACCTCACAAGGTTGTTGTGAAAATAAAGTGTGGTGTGGAGGGAAGAACCCTATATACCAACCTTGAGGTCCACAGAGGAAAGGCACAATCTAATGGGATGGCTGGATGGATGAATAAATAAATAGTAATGCTTAATTGGGCCTTCTGTGTGTTGTTTCTTAGGAAGACATTTCTCAAAGTGAGAACAAGAAATTAAAAGTACTATTTCCCCCTAATATACACTTTTGTGTAATGCAGGTTTTGCCTGAAAACACACATTTTTGCAAGCAATTTCCCCTAATATAATGCATGTTATAAACAGTTTTCACGAATATTTGCATTTTTAGGCACACTTTCCCCTAATATACAAATGTTTGCACATGCAACTTTGTTGGAAAACTGGCTCACAAAATCTGGAGAAGTGCAAATTTTGATGAATACCTGTGTATTGTTTCACATATTGTTTCAAAAGGTGTCAATAGGTAGGTCTGCATTAAATCAAAATCCTACCTGAACCAAATTACTCCTTTATCCCTAGGAATGGGACTTGGCTTACTTGGACAAAATATTACATTTTTTGTTTTCCTTCGTTTTCCTTCCTTCCTTCAGGTGGCATCAGGCTGCAGCAGTAGCGCTGAAATAAGGTACAGAACAGGAAGCACCAAAATAAATAATTAGTTCCTCTCACAAGATTTAGAGCAGGGGCAGGGAACCTCGGTCCCAGGGGCTGAATATGGCTGTTCTCTACCCTGGCCTCCAGACCAATTTATTTAGCCCTAGGCCAAGAACTGGGAACCTCAGATCCAGTGGACAATTGTTACTAGACCCAAAGAGCTGGTCTTTACCTTTAAAGCTCTGTATGACTTGGAACCACTATACCTAAAGGACTGCCTTTCCCCATATGAATCTGCCCAGAGCCTGAAATCTGCATCTGAGATCATTATGCACCAGACTTCTGTAACTTCAAGCTGAACTTGGTGAATTTGGAGTGGAGACTTACCCTTAATCACTGTTCCTTGCTTGTTAATTTTAATGGCAAAATGCATTTTCACCCATCTCGTCACACAGATGCTGTCCAGATGACGTTTGTTTTGTTTGTTATAAAGTAATTGGCACTTTTAAATCAGAGTGACCAGCGTTCTAATTCAGCACTCACAAATGGTGAAGTGTGGAAGCTCACTAAGGGAAAAGGAGGGAAATTCATGTAGAAAAGAAACACCCTGTAGAAAAGATATGGTACTGACCCCCAATAACATGAATCAACTGACCAGTTCTATCTATGGTCTTCCAGTCCAAGCCCAATATCTGAGAGTAGTTGTTACAGTGTCAGTCTAAGGCCTGGGATGCCAAGGTTGAAATTCCTGCTAAGCCATGAACCTCACAGGTTGGAATTAGGTTGGCTATTGTCTCTCAGCCTAACCAACCTCACAGGGTTGTTGTGAAGGTGAAATGGGGAACGGTGAACTATGTAGGTGAACTTGAGCTTGAAAATGTACATTAAATCTGAACTAATTTTAAGATGTATTTTAATTAATTGATTGCCTGTTTTTATGTTTTTATGTTCTTTGTATACTGTGTTAGTTTTATGATGTTAGCCGCCCTGAACCCAGCTCCGGCTGGGGAGGGCGGGGTACAAATAAAATGTTGTTGTTGCCCTTCAGCGGCAACTATTTGCATCTCATTGGGGAGGCTAGCTTACTTATGCTGTTAGAATCACTGCTCTTGTACTGTTAGGGCTACCACCTGAATTTCTGAGAGTCTCTGAATTAACATCTGTCAATTTCACTTCTCCTTTTCGGTCAGTTTCATTTAATCTGATGGGCTTGCACAGCCTTCTGCAACCTGGTGCCCCCTAGCTGTTTTGAACTACAGGTCCTACCAGCCTCAACCAGCACATGGTGGCTGGGGTTGATGTGGGGTGTAGTCCAAAACAGAGGGCACCAGGTTGGCAAAGACAGGGCTAGTATAATGTCCTTTGACACTGCCAAATGCATTGTTTCAAATATCAAAAACTGGGTAGGATTCACATTTCTAAAAAAGGAGAGATGAAGAATCTAAAGCTGCCTAGAAACTACAACTTCTTGATACCTAATACCAGATGTGTGTGGGCTGGAGGGAGTTATTCAGTGAGGAGGGAAGGAAGGAAAGAAGGAGAGAAAGACATACTTTTCACACATTCAAGGATATTATTATTATTATTGCACATCTTCCAAAGCAGAGTCCTGGCATTCATACCAGTCCAGATGGCAACTCTAGAAATGGGTTTCCAAATTAATGGTTTGGGAAAGATAGCTCTTCTCGTCTATTAGGCCTCTGACACCCTGCCTAGAAACATAATTCATCTGAATCCATTTGGTGGGGATTAAGAAAGAGAGTGCAGAAATAAGAAACTTCAGGGTGCACCTGCATCAGCATAACCAGATGCCTTCATCTACCCCAGCTGCAATAAAACATGTCTCTTCTGCATTAGCCTCCACAGCCACAGTAGGCGCTGTAACTCTCCAACGGTCTGACTTCACACCTGAAGATGCACTTTTCCATTGCCTCCTGAGACGAATGCTGAGAGAGAGAGAGAGAGAGAGAGAAACTCAAGAGCTGATAGTACAAAACTAGTATTGCTTTATTGTTGCTGATCTAACAATCTCAAAGGTTATTGATTAGTTATACGGTAGTTATACAGTAAGCATGCAAAGTACACACATTTAACTTGTGTGCATTCAGCTTTACATGCTTGACAAAATAATTTATTTATTTTTTAATGGGGGCAGGAAGGGGCAGGCACCTGGGGGAAAAGACTTTGGCCATTCCACCGACCATTGAACCCACTGTGTTTTGACTATACCCGATTTTGGCTTTAGGCACGATCCCTGGAACATAACCTCTGCATAAGTTGCAGACTCACTGTGCAATACAGCAACAATGTTTTTGAAGCACAATCCAATGCATGCTTATGCAGACAGTGCAGGGAGTTCAATCAGAGCTACTTTTAAGAAAACATACATATTCATTTTGGGAATATGGAATTTAAAATGTGGGCAGTCGCTCAGAGAACTCCATACCTTACCTTCTACAATGTTCCATATTTGGACTGACACATTCACCTCATACATTTAAAGCCCTCCTATACCACTTTTAACAGCCATGGCTTGTTAGGAGTAGTTAGGGAGACCCCTTACAGAGCTACAATTCCCAACACCCTTAAACTACAGTTCGCAGGAAACTTCGTGAGGCACCATGATAGCTAAAGTGGTATAAGAGTGTTTTAAATGTACAGTGTGGATGTGACAATAGATTACTGCTCCATTCTTCTTCACATGGTGCAGCTTGCCTTGGGTAGTTTTCACTGGCATCCTTGGGAACTAATAGAGGGGAATTTTGATTCATGGATTGTTTGCCTTCCAGGAGGTCAGCATGGGATGATGGTGGCTTTAAAATATAAAGGAAGTTTGCATGATATGGAGCCCTCAGTAGAGACATTGGCTTGACTCACATATATAACCCCTATCAAAAAAAGCTATTTTGTTGAGGCTAAAATGGTTTACATTCCTCAGTGTGGTGAGTAGTTAAGAGCCAGTGTGGTGTAGTGGTTAAGAGCGGTAGTCTCGTAATCTGGGGAACTGGGTTCGCGTCTCCGCTCCTCCACATGTAACTGCTGGGTGACCTTGGGCTAGTCACACTTTTCTGAAGTCTCTCAGCCCCACTCACCTCACAGAGTGTTTGTTGTGGGGGAGGAAGGGAAAGGAGAATGTTAGCCGCTTTGAGACTCCTTTGGGTAGTGATAAAGCGGGGTATCAAATCCAAACTCCTCCTCCTCCTCCTCCTCCTCCTCCTCCTCTTCTTCTTCTTCTTCTTCTTCTTCTTCTTCTTCTTCATCATCATCATCATCATCTAAATAGGGTAGCTACTACACTCCATTCCTTGTTCACCTACAGAATGCAGCAAGGGCCACTAGACTCCTCAGCTAGGTACTCCAAGCCCTGTGTCATATGTCTGAGGACAAAACTGTTCATCTGTGGTGTTTTACTGCCATCGAGCTCGCCAAACCGAACAATTTCTAGTCGTTTGTCAGGGAGCACCGACATCACGGCCATGTGCTTTGATTTTTGATGAGCAAATTTATGCCAATATAGATGCAAACAGCTCTCCTGACAAGTTATCAACACAGCGACATGTCACAACCTCCAGCGAACACAATGGAAAGGCTCCCACTGACTTCAAAGGGCAGTGGATCAAAATCATGGCATGCTCTAGACCTCTTGCCATGAAATATAGAGCGATCGCTGATGCTTGCTGAAATTCAAATTCTCAGCTAGGAGAGGCTTCAGTCAGGCTGTAAAAATGAGGCAAGGAGGAGCTAGAATGGCTGTATAAACCTTCAAAACAGAAGAAAACAGAATAGACATCAGTTTGATTGTATTTCAGCCATCAGCCAAAAGAAAAAGGAACAGATTGAAATAAGGGCAAAACCAATTAATAAAAGCAGACAACAAAGATTAAGCCAAGTCATTTGTGACAGAAGCATGTTAAGCATTCTAAGAGGACCTATCATATATCCTTGAAACAAGTACTTAAGTAATTCAGCTTGTAATCGGATAGTGCTCAAAAATAAGCAGCCAAATTACCACTGACATGTAAATCAAAAACAGTTTGCGGCTGTCAGAATGATCTCCTTGTGTGTGTAGCAATAATTTTCAATATAGGAAAAACTTATAATAAGACTGTAGCATACCCTCCAACATTTCTCCAATGAAAATAGGGACGCCCCATACCATAATGATAATTTTACTGTTTATACCCCACACATCTTACTGGATTTTCCCAGACACTTTGGGCAGCTTCCACCATATATAAAAACATAATAAAATATGAAACATTTTTTTTTAAAAAAGCTTCCCTATACAGGATTGCCTTCAAAACCCACTTATTTATCGCAAAGTTCCAACATGGCAATTTAGCCTGAATACTGGGCTGGATGAATCCCAAGCTGGAATTAAGATCGCCGGAAGAAATATCAACAACCTCAGATATGCAGATGACACAACCTTGATGGCGGAAAGTGAGGAGGAATTAAAGAAACTTTTAATGAGGGTGAAAGAGGAGAGCGCAAAATATGGTCTGAAGCTCAACATCAAAAAAACAAAGATCATGGCCACTGGTCCCATCAGCTCCTGGCAAATAGAAGGGGAAGATTTGGAGACAGTGAGAGATTTTACTTTCTTGGGCTCCATGATCACTGCAGATGGTGATAGCAGTCACGAAATTAAAAGACGCCTGCTCCTTGGGAGAAAGGCGATGGCAAACCTAGACAGCATATTAAAAAACAGAGACATCAGCTTGCCAACAAAGGTCCGTATAGTTAAAGCCATGGTTTTCCCAGTAGTAATGTATGGAAGTGAGAGCTGGACCATAAAGAAGGCTGATCGCCGAAGAATTGATGCTTTTGAATTATGGTGCTGGAGGAGACTCTTGAGAGTCCCATGGACTGCAAGAAGATCAAACACATCCATTCTTAAGGAAATTAGCCCTGGGTGCTCACTGGAAGGACAGATTGTGAAGCTGAGACCCCAATACTTTGGCTACCTCATGAGAAGAGAAGACTCCCTGGAAAAGACCCTGATGTTGGGAAAGATGGAGGGCACAAGGAGAAGGGGACGACAAAGGACGAGATGGTTGGACAGTGTTCTTGAAGTGACAAACATGAGTCTGACCAAACTGCAGGAGGCAGTGGAAGACAGGGTGCCTGGCGTGCGCTGGTCCATGGGGTCACGAAGAGTTGGACATGACTAAACGACTAAACAACAAACAACTGAGGTTTTAGTTTAGAAAAAAGTGCAAGTAGATAAATAGGTACCACTCCAGCAGGAAGGTAAATGGCGTTTCCGTGCGCTGCTCTGGTTCGCCAGAAGTGGCTTAGTCATGCTGGCCACATGACCTGGAAGCTGTATGCTGGTTCCCTCGGCCAATAAAGCGAGATGAGCACCACAACCCCGGAGTCGGTCATGACTGGACCTAATGGTCCGGGGTCCCTTTACCTTTACTGAGGTTTTAGTTTAGAAAAAACAACTCATACATTAACATCTTTTGTCTTAAAAGAAAAACACAATAACAGAGCTTTCAATGATACAAACCATTGTTTTACTGAAAGCATGGCTGTCAACCTTTCCCTTTTCTTGTGAGGAATCCTATTCTGAATAAGGGAATTTCCCTTTAAAAAAGGGAAACGTTGACAGCTATGATTGAAAGGCAAAAGTTTGCATTTGGCATGCTTTTGAACAATTGATTTGGTTTTGGCTGTTTTATGCATGCAGATAATTTGTCCAACCTTGCTGAACTCAAGGCGGCTTACTCCCGAGTAGGAACAACAGACTGGCGGGAGGCCCTGGCGCATCAAAAGTCAATGCCTGCTCAGCCCCTCGCTTGCTCGCTAGCCAGGATTACCACGACTCTAAATGCACCCAAGAGCAGAGCAGGAAGGAGGGTTGGGCACAACCGAGCTTGATGGCGGGGAGGCACAGCCAGAGGAAGCCGTTAGGTTTGGTTGCGGTGGCAGATGGGCTTAGTTGGTGACTTGAGCAACGGTGCCACAGGCTTTGGATGGAGCGGCAGTTTCCCAGAGAGTCCTTCTCCCCCCACCCCCCTTGGTGTGGCCCCAAGGGTGAAAATGGTGCCCTAGCTGTGCTGGGACCATGCTAGAGGCAGCCAGGAGCTTCCTGCACTGCTGGAGCATCAGTTTCACCCCCTAGCTATGGCCCTGCTAGGGCGACGGTGCCTGTGCCCACAGAGAGGGCTCTGAGTGCCCTCTCTGGCAGGCGTGCCATAGGTTTGCCACCCACCACTGATCTAGTCCAATCCCCTGCAATGCAGGAATATGCAGCTGTCCCATAGGGGGATCAAACCTGCAACCTTGGCATTCTCAGCACCACGCTCTAACCAACTGAGAGAAATCCTATAGGCATTTTCCTGGGAGCAAGTTCCATTAAACTCAGTGGGGCGCACTTCTGAGTAGACATGTCTAAGATTAAATATAACTGGATGTATAGGAGCACATCAAAATAAGCATAGTTTTGGGGGGCATGAATGTAGATTTCTTGAGTGCTATTCGACTCAGTCATACTCAGGAGAGACCCATTGAACTAAATGGACTAAAGTTGCTCCTGACTGACTTGTTTTTTGTTTTTTTTAATACTTTTATTTTGCTTTAAGCAAATACAGTGGTACCTCGGGTTAAGAACTTAATTCGTTCCAGAGGTCTGTTCTTAACCTGAAACTGTTCTTAACCTGAGGTACGACTTTAGCTAATGGGGCCTCCCGCTGCCACCGCCGCGCAATTTCTGTTCTCATCCTGAAGCAAAGTTCTTAACCCGAGGTACTATTTCTGCGTTGGCGGAATCTGTAACCTGAAGCGTCTGTAACCCGAGGTACCACTGTACAGATAAATATAAACAACCAAAATTACAAAAGAAAAATCCTTAATAATAATAATAATGGAAAAAGCTAAAAAAACCTACAAAAAATATCAACGTACATGGCATAGAACATAATCCATTATGGGAAAGAAAAAAGAAAAAGGAAAGAAGAAGGGGGGGGGGAGAAAAAGGAGCCAAAACACAAGAAGGCTCATCCTGACTGACTTGTTTTAATGGGTCTTAATAACATAAGAAGAGGCTAGTGCAGTGTTTCCCAACCTTTTTTGGGCAAAGGCACACTTGTTTGATGAAAAAAATCTCGAGGCACACCACCATTACAGCCCCGTGACGTCAGCGCGCAGCGTCACGCCGGGAGGGACGCACGAAAGTGTAAGTTTCAATTTTTTCCCCTCCCCCTTGCCGGGGAACCTCCAAGCTTTGGGGGTGGGGGGGGAGGAGGCAGCAAAGCGAGGCAGGAAGGAGAGCGCGGCTTGGCTGGGTGAGCTTTGGCAGGGGCAGGGAATGAGAGCCGCGAGGCGGGCGCTGCGGACGGAGGCGCTGCCCGCCGAGCTCGCAGGCAGCCAGGCAAGCAGACGGCGAGAGCCCCGCGCTGGGTGGCCTCTCCTCGCCGCCGCCGCCCCGCCTCTCGCCGCCCGACTCGCCCGCCTCCCTCCAGGCAACATCTCGCGGCACACCAGGCAACATCTCGCGGCACACTAGTGTGCCGCGGAACAGTGGTTGGGAAACACTGGGCTAGTGGACCATCTCTACCAGCGTCCTGTTCCCACAGTGGCCAGCCAGATACTTGTGGGAAGCCCCGAAGCAATGCTTGAACACAAGACTGTTTCTGACCTCTTCTCTGAGATGACTTACAAAGCAAGCCTAATAACGCCTACTCAGAAATAAGTCCTATGGACTTCAATAGGGCTTATTCCAGGTAAGTGGGGTTAGGTTTGCCCCTTGTCTCCATTGTCATCAATGCATATAAATATAGAGTTGGCTTACTGGGTTTGTGTGGCAGGGGTTTCCAGCGATGTCTCTCCTCACTTCTCTGGTAATGGAGGCAGGGGACCCCCAGGGCTTTGCCCCACAGGATTCCACCGCCCAGGGCAGTTGCCTCAGTCTACCTCACAGGCATGCTGGCACTGGGAGAAGGATGCAGCAAGTTACTATAGTTGCTTTCAACTTATAAGGCACTAGGTCAACATTATATGAATTATTCCAGAAGGAAAAGTGGTTGGCAACTTTTCTTGTTGACGATGGTCTTGCTTTGAGGGGGTGGGGGAAGGACTGTTGGTTTTGTTGTCATCATTATCGCCATCCCTATTCCCACCTTTCTACCATGAAGATGCCCAACTTAGCTAAAAATAAAAAAAATGAAAATTAGCAATAATCATTACAAGTAATTGAATACAACATCTGTCTTACCAAGAATAAACCTGTTTACACAGGTTCTCTTCACCGGAGTCCCCTGTTTTAATTGCCATGTTGGGGATGTTTTACTATACATTTCGGTTATGAATGTTTGTATTTTAAATTTCTGCATAACTTCGTAATCTCAGGGTTGTGGGTTCAAGCCCCACGTTGAGCAAAATACTTCTGCCTTGCAGGGGGTTGGAGTAAATGCCTTTGTGATCCTTTTCGACTCTACATTTCTATGATTCTATGACAGGCACAGGCAAACTTGGCCCTCCAGATGCTTTGGGACTACAACTCCCATCATCCATAGCTAACAGGACCAGTGGTCAGGGATGATGGGAATTGTAGTCTCAAAACATCTGGAGGGCTGAGTATGCCTATGCCTGTTCTATGACATAAATATTATACTTTGGAAACTGTTTAGAAGCCAATGTTGGCATTAAGTGGCATAGACATACTGTACATACATACATACATACATACATACATACATAATAAAGCACACACATTAAAAGCAAAATGAAAATGATTTACAACAATGAGTTGTGGCAGTTTGATAACACATACGCCAGCACTGAGTAACAAGCAGCTAACATACAATACCATACCAGTGGTGTGCAGTGAAAACTTTCATAGGCTCCAGCCTATTGAGGGGATGGATGTTGTGATGTCCTGACGTCATGCGCATGAGCATCGCGCCTCCTTCCCTAAGCCAGGCAGAAGTTTCCCAGGCTTTGGGAAGGAAGCGCCAGCGGGAACATTTAGTGGACTAGCCTAGAGCCCCTGCTCTACTGACTGCATGCCACTGCCCAATCCATATGCCTTTTGGAATAAGAGTTGGTACAGTGGTACCTCAGGTTAAGTACTTAATTCATTCCGGAGGTCCGTTCTTAACCTGAAACTGTTCTTAACCTGAAGCACCACTTTAGCTAATGGGGCCTCCTGCTGCCGCCGCGCCACCAGAGCACGATTTCTGTTCTCATCCTGAAGCAAAGTTCTTAACCTAAAGCACTATTTCTGGGTTAGTGGAGTCTGTAACCTGAAGCGTATGTAACCTGAAGCGTATGTAACTCGAGGTACCACTGTAGTTGTGACGTTAACATATGAGAGTGCTGGAGGTAAAATAGTTAAACAGGTTACCCAATCAGGACTCGGGGGGAGGGGTGTGGAGTCAGAGGGACTATAAAACCAGCTCTGGGAGGGGCAAAGGGGAGAGTTCATTGGGGAGTTCGTTGGGAGTTGGGTGGTTGGTTGGTGGGAGTGGGAGTGGGAGTGGGAGTGGGAGTGAATTGGGATAGAGTTTGTGGATAGCATGAGTTAGTGTAGCAAAATAAGCTGAGTCAGGAACAGTTAGGGGCTAGGAAGACAAGTACCGGTAAATATCTGAGAGGTGGTTTAGTGAGTGAGAGCAGGTATCAGAAGTTATAGGTCTGGATAGGCACCCCATGAATGTAACTGACTGATACTGTTTATGAAACCACATGCTTGTTAAACTGCAATAAATTAACACAAGTTTATGTTCCAATTTAACCCTGGCTGGACTCAGTATTGTACCAGGTAGGGCCTGGGTGGTGGCAGCGAGAAATAAAGTGGTGGCACAGGGATCAATAGATGGTGAAATGTCCGAGGACCCTGTGTGATCGCCACAGTAGTCACCAATAGCTTTCTCCTCCATGAATTTGTCTAATCCTCTTCTAAAGCCATCCATGTTGGTCACCCTCACTGCCTCCTGTGGGAGGCATATATGCCATAGTTTAAGCTGTAGGCTGTGGGAAGAAATACTTTCTTGTTTGGAAGGTTGCCCAGAAGGAATGTGGCCCTCAGTATGGCGGGGGGGGGGGATGGTTCCTTACTCCTGGCATAGACAATGGTGAGCTAGACAAAACAATGGCATGTGTGTTCACATGTATTCATATATTTCACAGGGGGCCATAGCTCAGTGATAGACCACATGCCTAGCATGCAGAAGGTCTCCAGATCAACCTCTGCTACATTCACTTACACCAAATTTGGAGAGCTGCTGCCCGGCCTGGTTGATGGACCAACCACTTGACTGAACAAAAGGCAGCCTTATGTGTTCATAGTCTCCACTCGTCTAAGTAAACAGGGGCTCCACGTATATGCTGAATCTGCTCTCTTTAAAGTCTTCCACCCATATCTTAATCCAGGGCAGCCGCCTTGATTTAATTCCCAGCCGTCTGGGGAAGGCCTGGACTTGTTGCTGAAACAGGGGAGACTCTCTGGCAAGTGATTTGTTAAATGGAAGCACTAGCCTGAATACAGATGCGAGGAGTAGCAAGGAGAATGGCTTGCCGTCGGCTGGATTTATTGCCCATGCTTCATCACCACCTTGGGAGGTGCACGTTCTAAATCTCTCTGGTCCCGGAGAAATCTGTGTTTCTGAGCAGCGTGTGAGCCTGACGTTGGCTCTCCCCCGCTTTCAAACTATGGATTTAATCGTTCAGCTCCCAGACTTTTCTCCACTCGTCCATTGTTCCTTTTATGAGGTCAACGGCATCCCCCTCCCCCCCTTTCAACATTCAGCTAATTCTATGCACAACACCCAAACCACCAACCAGCCCCCTTTATGTATCTCAGACTGTGCACTGGGTAGCAGGGGAATGACCCTAACCTTTGAGCTCAAGGAGCGGGGGGGGGGGGGAGGCTGCAGCATGCAGTCTGGTCCATGTATGAATGTGCAGTAGGTTATTAATATTCATCAGGAATGAAAACTAGCTGGTGGAAGAAGATCGGGATAAATAGGTGTATTTATGTGAAGGCCAGACTGCGGGCTTTAGCTGGCATCCCACAGACCACTTAGGGAATTTCGGTCGTAATCCTTCCTTGCCTCTCCATGAAAATCAGGAAGAAGGTCGTCGATGTTAAGCAGCCGCTCCAGGGTATAACACTAATAAGTAAATCCAATTCCATGGGCAGAAGGCTAAGGAGTTTGGATAGATTTGTCTGGCCTCCCACACAGCTTCTTCCTATGCCTGTTTCTGTCAACCAACAAATTATTGCAAGCCAGAAGATGACAGGGTCGCTACACCTCTAAGTATGGCTAGGAGACAAATTCAATTTAGTTGGCATTTAAAAGCAAACTTATGGAATCCACGCTTTTCAGAATAATACGTGAGCCGAAACACAGCCCTCCTTTAAAATTCACACTTCTCTGAATTTTGTCTCCAGCCAAGTAAAGCATACAAAAATGAATATACCGGGATAAAGTGTGCATATAAATGCATATGTAAATGAAAATAGCATACATTAGAATGCATTATATTTTGCTTTGCAAAAGTGTGTATTTGCATATAAAAAGGTGTACATATTGAAAGAAATGCTGTTAAAATTTCATGAAGTCATTGAAAGAAATGCATTTACAAACTGATGTGAAATGTGGAGAACTAAGCTTAAGGCTGGAAAAATGAGAAGCTGAGGAAAACTGAAGCTGACAGATTCCTGCCTCTGACTTTGGAAGCACCTAAAGAAGGGGAAACTCGGGGTTAACTTTGAACCTATTCAAAATGCAAATGGTGGGTTGCTAATTTGAACTCTGACCAAAGCAGTCTCTCACTTGGCATGCATTTCTCAAATGCAGCAAGAGAATGAGCACAAACCCTCGTGGCCAAGTTTACTGAAGTGAAAGTCCCTGGATCTGGTCGATTGCTGTCTGTACATTTCCCCTTCCTCCTACATAAATGAGATATGTTCCAGATTTCCTCCTAGAGTCAGCTCTATGCATGCTGACTTGGAGAGGTACATCTCATTATATTCGGTGGGACTTTTTCCAAAGCAAGTGTGCAGACAATCAAGGCCTGCTTGCTAGATACAGTGGTACCTTGGTTCCCAAACTTAATCCATTCTGGAAGTTGGTTCCAAAACCAAAGTGTTCCAAAACCAAGACGTGCTAAAAAAACCCCAAAACAGGAATTTAACATGAATTTTACTATCTAACGAGACAATTGATCCATAAAATGAAAGCAATAATCAATGTACTGTACTATAAAATAAATAAGCCCATATTGTAGATGATAAAAATTGATTTTTCCCCCCTTCCCTGCATTGTTTGGATGGGGGACTTTTATCCCTTTCCACAGTCACACAATCAATCAATCAATCAATCAATCAATCAGTAGCTGCACTGGGTTCCACACAGTCACAAAAACAAATTAACCAAAAAAGCCTCAAAATTAAAAACGCAAAATAAATAGCAAAAACAAAAGCACCAAACTTTTTTTTTTTTTTTAAACTTAATCTGTTCCGGAGGTCCGTTTGACTTCCGAAATATTCGAAAACCAAGGCGCAGCTTCTGATTGGTGCAAGTGCCCCAGAAACAATAGCCGACAACCGTATCGGATGTTTGGTTTCCAAAAATCGTTCAAGAACTGGAACACCTACTTCTGGGTTTTTGGAGTTTGAGAACCAAAGTGTTTGAGAACCAAGGTACCACTGTACTGTAAAGAGCAACACTGACTGAAGTCTTGCATTCAGTGGGACACACTTCCTAGCAAGTGTGTTTAGATTGCAACCTAAATTCTGCAGTATTTCAGAGCAATTAAAATCTTTTAAAAAATATAATAAAGACGCCTGGAGCTGATGACTGGAATTCCCCACCATGCATTTCTCTAGGGGCGTCCCAGACATTTTGCTGCCTGGGGTGATGGACAAGATGGCACCCTTTCATCGCACATATGGAATCTCACTGGGCTGGCAGATGAATTTTATTTTGACACCAGCAATGAGACAGCACCCTCCAGTGCATTCCATCAACAGGGTAGCTGAGAAGGTATAGAACAAGTTACAGGTAGGTAGCCGTGTTGGTCTGCCATAGTCAAAATAAAAAAATTCCTTCCAGTAGCACCTTAAAGACCAACTAAGTTAGTTCTTGGTATGAGCTTTCGTGTGCATCTGAGCTTTTGTTATCTGAAGAAGTGTGCATGCACACGAAAGCTCATACCAAGAACTAACTTAGTTGGTCTTTAAGGTGCTACTGGTATAGAACAAGCTAGCTTAGGGAACTGGGGGAGAATGGATGAAGGACTGTTGCCGCCCGCCAGAATTTGCCACCTGAGGCAGCTGCCTCACTTTGCCTAATGGTAGGGCCAGGCCTGCATGTTCCCAATCAAAATCATGTCTCCCCAGCTGCTGCTTTTAAACTGTGCCCCCCCCATACCCACCTTGAAGGGCAAACAGATGAGGAAGGGACTTTTAATCAGAAAAACAACTCAGGATAAAGAGTTACCCACCCCACTGCAGTGGGAGAATGAATGGAGGTGCAAGCCAAAATTCAACAGGAGCAGATTTTCCTGAAATGGAGATGGAGTATGGGAAAGGCTGCACCTGGTGAATTTCTGTCTGCTAGGCAGCTCTTAAGAGCACAAGCAATTAAAGGTAAGCCTACCGAGAAATGGAAAACGGCTTCTCTTCAGCTATTTACATTAATGCTGCATAACTATGACTCCCCCCCCCCACTTTTTATAGATGAGAGAGAGAAAGATAGGCCTTGTTTGCTGAAGAATCAGTAAAATTCTGTCTTTCTCAGTGGGAGGCTTGGAGATTCTGAAGCCAGCTCTATATTGACACATCTCCACAGATTGTCACCAGCTGACAGATGGCTTCGGAGACAAATGAGAAGAATCTCACCCTGCCATCCCTCTTGTTTGTACTCAGCTTGATTGTTCATAATGCAGCTCTAGAGGTTTTCAGCAAAAAGAAGAAGAAAAAAGACAGTAAAATCTCAAATCCTCCCTCAAATGGCTCCAAGTTAATAATAAAAACATGTTTAGAACTGATGCAGCTCCTTCAGCGTTCTCAAAGCTCTTCATGTATATTAAGGCTATGTACACACCACACTTTCAAAACACAGTTATAGAACACCGCTTCCCTTAGAGAATCCTGGGAACTGTCTATCCCTCACAGGGCTGCAATTCCTGGTGCTTTAAACAAACTGCAACTCCCTGGATTCTTGGGGGTGGGGGGAGAGCTGGAAATGTGCTTTAAATGTAGGGTGCCCACGTAGCCAAAATCTGTAGGAGTCTCATGTATACTTACCAGAGAGTAAGCCTCCAGCTGGTGCTTGAGAGTCCCATGGACTGCAAGAAGATCAAACCTATCCATTCTGAAGGAAATCAGCCCTGAGTGCTCACTGGAAGGACAGATCCTGAAGCTGAGGCTCCAATACTTTGGCCACCTTATGAGAAGAGAAGACTCCCTGGAAAAGACCCTGATGTTGGGAAAGATGGAGGGCACAAGGAGAAGGGGACGACAGAGGACGAGATGGTTGGACAGTGTTCTCGAAGCTACAAACATGAGTCTGACCACACTGCGGGAGGCAGTGGAAAACAGGAGGGCCTGGCGTGCTCTGGTCCATGGGGTCATGAAGAGTCGGACATGACTAAATGACTAAACAACAACAACAACCCCATTTCACTCAGTGGGACATCTTTACAAATACAGTGGTACCTTGGGTTACAGATGCTTCAGGTTACAGACGCTTCAGGTTATAGACTCCACTAACCCAGAAATAGTACCTCGGGTTAAGAACTTTGCTTTAGGATGAGAACAGAAATCGAGCTCCGGCAGCACGGCGACAGCAGGAGGCCCCATTAGCTAAAATGGTGCTTCAGGTTAAGAACAGTTTCAGGTCCAGAACGAATTAAGTTCTTAACCCGAGGTACCACTGTAAACATGTATGGCAGGGGTGGGGAACCCTTTTTCGGTTTAGGCAAGGGCCCCATTCCTTTCTGGGCACTCTTTGAGGGGAGCACATGCCAATAGTAGGTGGGGGCCACAAGCAAACATGGGTGGAGCAACAACTGTGAATTTTACACACATTCCCACACAATGGAGAACATTTCAAAGAGCTTTGATGGCACACAGCAGTGTACCCTCCAACATTTCTCCGATGAAAATAGGGAAGTCCTAAGGAAAAGCAGAATATTCCGGGATCAAATCTGAAACTGGGATGGCTTCTGTAAATCTGGGACTGTCCCTGGAAAATAGGGACATTTGGAGGGTTAGCGAACCAATTAAACACTTTGCTAGTGGGCAGCAAGCCTTCTCTGCTGATGGTAGCTCTCTAAGTGCTAGGCCACTTAGCTCCGAAACCCTAAATGGCTGCTCCCTGGCCAGTTCTTGCCCAGTCATCACCACCACCAGGGATGAAGCGGGTGATGCCCGGAGGATTGGCTGAAGGCGACCGCTCTTTTTCCTTGATTATCCTGCCACCAGTGTTTGAAAAGGTGAGTCATACTTTTAAGTCAATCAACTACTCACTTAACATGAAAGGGGCAGAAAATGGAATTGCACCTTAAGAAACTGGCTGGTGAAAACCAGACTTGCTTTTTCAAGTAACAATTTGTTAGCACTTAGGTAACGCTAAGTTAATCAACAGTTGTCAGATGATTTGTCTACAACTGAAGGCTGGAAATAACTTATAGGAAATGACTTGCAGGAAATAACTTACTCCTTTTCCATGTGCATAACGGAAATATTCTGCATTGTGTGAAATTTACACTCACTGTAAGGACTTCATGCATGAAGTAGCATTGGACCTGACTGCTGAAATTTAGAAGTTGCTCACTGATGCTCACACTGGCCAAGGATGGAAGATTCTGTTGTTAAAATAGTGTTCATAGGTTTAGAGACTGACGGTTTAGCTTAACCATTGTATAAACCTATATCAATATAATTGCTTCTAATGTGGAGTATAAACCAGATTTTTATACTAAATATACTTCAAGCATGTTCAAAGTGCAGTGGCGGTGGTGGTTTAGTGGAAATATGCAAATATTTCACCAGTAGGCCTATTGGTCTAACACTGTTTAGCTGCTAGGTTTGCTCCAACAAAATAGAAAACCACCTGAAATGGAAGCCCTTAGAAAAACCACTGTACTAAGTTGCATTTGTCAAAGTGGACCATATATATATGCCATCTCTAAAACTTTGTGAAATACTTTTACATCTTAATAATTTTGCTTTTGTGCACAGATTTCAGCATAGAGACAACAATGTGGATCTTATTTCAATATCTATAGTGCTTTTTTAAAAAAAAGAATATAAAGGCTGACATTTTGAAAACATATGGAGCTGAGTGACTTTATTCTCAAGATGCGCGTTGTGCTCAGGTTGTGCTTCTGAACTTGGACTCCGCTTGTGGGCATGTCATTGGCCGCCATGAGACTAGATGGGCCTTTGGCCTGTTCCAACCTTTGTCTGCTCCTATGTTCTTCTGACTGTGGTTACCTAGGGAAGAGATCCCTTGTGGAATGCTGAGTGAGAACATCCTGTTCTTACCAGGCCTCCATGCATTTATAGCTGCGGCATGGAACATTTTCTAAGTGACAAGTGAACACTTGTAACCACCTTCTCTGTGCCACTGCCACAGAACACGACATCCAACTGCAGTTGACAACTGGCCAGAATTTAGTGAGTCAGCCAGAAAAGGAGCATGCAAAGCCTAAAGATGTGCGTGCACACTCTTTCCACATCTACCTTCTTTCTACACGATGAAGTTTTAAAAAGAGAGAAAGAAAAGGAGACCTTGTAATCTTCAGACAATGGCACACGCATGATGAAGAGCGCTGTTCTTAACACTGATTTTTAAAGAGAAACCACACTGGACGTACAGTACTTAGAAGCCCCCTTTGCCCTTAGATCCTTTTGGAAGCATAAACAGAATATTTGCTTTGCCTAGGTGCCCAGAAAGCCAGCACTCCGCACACACTGCGAGAAGGCTTCTGTCGGAGGTGCCCTTAAAATTCACAACAAAAGCTGCCAAGGCGTCCAATTTAACAGACTGCTAAACGGGTTGGCTTCAATTGATTGCTTGGGAAGCAAGAGACATCTAGTGGGCAAACGTGTTAACTGCAATGAAACAGCCAAAAAAGTTCCACGGTTATGGAAAGAGAGTTAACGTTGTAAGAGAGCCGAAATATTGAGAGCCGCAAGCCACTCTGCTACAAACCTTTCCTTTCAACATGTGAGGGGGCCAGGGGTCACGAACAAAAGGGGAGGTGAGAGGAGAGGCAGTTAGGAACAGTCTCTGGCAAAACAGGAGCAGTTGGAGCATATTAAACTCACCAAGCTTTAACACTGCAGATTAAATTTTGCCTTATGCTCATTCACTAGGGCTGGCAACACCAAAAATGCGGCGACTGGTGGTGACTTTCAGAGGATCTGCTCTCACTGTCCAGAATGTCTTAGGTTATCTTACATTTTGCATGCTTGAAACTTTTCAAATTAATTTTCCAAGCAAAACTGAGACTTCTCAGAGTTATTGATTTGTTTTGTTCTTATTATGTATTTTGTGTTTTTATCTTGCCTTTTTCTGCTGTGAACTGCCCTGAAATCTATGGATGAAAGGTAAGTTTACAAATCTAATTAATTAATTAATTAATTAATAATATTAAAAAAAACCCAACCCCCTAAAGCAGATGGCAACAGAGAACCTGGAGGGGAAGGAAGCACATTCAGTGTATGAAAACAGATATGGTATGTGTGAAGGTGCACATTCATGCAGTCTCTGAAGATTACAGTGGTACCTCGGGTGAAGTACTTAATTCGTTCCGGAGGTCCGTTCTTAACCTGAAACTGTTCTTAACCTGAAGACCACTTTAGCTAATGGGGCCTCCCGCTGCGCCACCGGAGCACGATTTATGTTCTCATCCTAAAGAAAAGTAACCTGAGGTACTATTTCTGGGTTAGCGGAGTCTGTAACCTGAAGCGTCTGTAACCTGAAGCGTCTGTAACCCGAGGTACCACTGTACATGGATGAAGACTGCAAATGTATTAGGTTGCTTTTACATGAAGGGATTTTTATTTTTATTATTTTTTGTTTTTTTAATATCAGGATTGCCACCATGCTTGCAATAATTAACTGGTATCTCTCAGAAATCTGTTTAATCATATTGTCTCTGTTGGGGATGTCATCACAGTAAATTTCCAGACCTGACCCAACCTTTCCCTAATCGTGGAGTTTCTACTGATCTCTGTATGGAAGCAACATGGATTTTTCCTCCTGTTATTGAATTAGAACCTGGCTTTCTTATTCAACAGAGTGATCGCTGTGATCCTACCAAACAGGGTCATAAATACTGTGGTGTCTTTATGATATATGGTTTATTTACACCAGGCATAGGCAAACTCGGCCCTCCAGATGCTTTGGGACTACAACTCCCATCATCCCTGACCACTGGTCCTGTTAGCTAGGGATGATGGGAGTTGTAGTCCCAAAAACTTCTGGAGGGCCGAGTTTGCCTATGCCTGATTTACACATATATGCAACCTGAGCCTACAGTGGAAGAGTTCACAATATTAACACCCCAAAAGGGTCCTGTTTTTCCCATAGCTGCAGCATCAGATTCAAATAGAAATAAAACATTGCTCTCAAACTTCGCTCTGACTCTCTCGTCATCTTGCTGCTTTTCTTATAGGTCTCATCACTGCAAAACTCTACTCCAAACTCTGGCTTTGTTTGTTGAGGGGGGGGATTGAAGGAGTCTGGCACCCAGCTTGACACACCAAATTCATCCCCAAAGTCCCAGGTTTGATTCTCGGTATTTCTAGTTTTTCTTTTAAAGGGCCAGGTAGCCACGATGGGAAAAGACCCCTGCCAGAGATCCAGGAGAGCTGATGCCCATCATCGAATAACAAAATTGTAGAGTTGGAAGGTACCTTGGAAGTCATCTAGTCCAAGCTCCTGCTCAATGCAAAAATCTTGCAACTATGGCATCCCTGAGAGATGGCCACCCTGCTGTTGTCTGGCAAAGGAAAACCCACCACCTCCCAAGGGAGTCTGTTCCACAGCTCTTTTCATTAGGAGGTTTCTCTTAATGCAGGATGGGGAACTTGTGGTCTTCCATCATGGATGGATGTACCATTGGGGAATCATTGTAACAAAACAGTATTTCTAGCAAACTGACCATCACATGTTGGGCATGTGTCTGAAGTAGCCATACCCAACATGGTGGCCAATTTGCTATAAATAGAGCTTGCTCCTATGTGTCCATTCTCGATTCTTTGTTTCTAGGTTTTTCTGAGCACGGCAGTCTTTAGGCTTGTTCACACATAGCACTGAACGCAGGTACAGTGGTACCTCTGGATGCGAACGGGATACATTCCGGAGCCCCGTTCGCATCATGAGCAGAACACAACCCATATCTGTGTGTCTCCGTGTGCGCGGGTTGCGATTCGCCATGTATGCGCATGTGCGTGATGTCATTCTGAGCATCTGCGCATGCGCGAGCGACGAAACCCGGAAGTAACCCATTCCATTACTTCTGGGTCACTATGGGACGCAACCTGAAAACGTTCAACCTGAAGCGACTTTAAGCCGAGGTATGACTGTACAAGCTACACGTTTGTGTGAAAGAGTGTACAGTTGTTGATCTGTTCAGTTCAACTATTGTTTACACAGACTGTACACTCAGTATATGTGAATAACAGTAGAATTATACAACTCAATTATTTGTGTACACATTATTTGTAGACACATTCAATGTAACATGTGTCTCTTTCTGTAGTGTGTTTATTAGGGCTGAGCATGCCATGTGGTCCCAATCCACCACTCGTCTCACACCCTGTTTCAACATACAGTTAAAATAAGATTTAAGAATATTGTTGGGAGAGGGTGGATTCAGGATTGGATCCTCTTGCTTACACAAGTGAGAGGATGCAATTCTGTGCAGTGCGGCTCTTCCACGAGCAGCTTCCTTGCATGCAAGCGATGCCACTCCTGGAGAAGCAGCACTGCTCTGGAACATATCCTCTCACTTATCAGCTGCTAAGCAGGAAGAGCCAATCATGCATGGCATTGATTCAGTGTGGCATTGATCCACAGACCCAAAGAAAGGCCTGTGCGAGTGGTTTGGTGGAGGGACACTAAAGAAGGATGTCAAAAATGCCTGAAGAAAGTGCAAACTTACAACACAGCCTGCAGAGCCTTGCTGCCGTTACAGACTCAAGATGGACACCGGAACAGCAAGCATTTGTCATGACTTGTCCACACCCGGGGAAACACTGATGCATTACCTATACAAAAAAAACAGCATACGTCAGTTGGGCCAGAACCTCCCATCTGTTCACCTGGCTGATGAAGGCAAAGGTGGCAGGCCTCCAAGTCTTACAGATTGCTCCCTTCCCTAGGCCAATAACCAGAATAGCATGACATCAAAGCAAGCACATAAACATAGGCGAGCTCATTCTGGGTGCAGCTACCAATTTGTCCTGGGGTTGACTACGAAGATGGCGTTTACAGGCCTTCCAGAACATTTTCACTGTTTGGTTCTGCACAGGGGGCAGGAAGGAGGAGATGCTTGGCAGGAAGATGGAGAGACCTAGCATCTTTCTTTTTTAGATAGATAAACTTTATTCGCATTAGCCAACGGCCATAGCAACATAAAACAAGCAATATAAACAATTAAAAAGACAACAATGGGTAAAAAGGGCATTCAAATGGCCAAGATTATTGTTCAGATAGTGGCCCTTAATCTCATTGCACCCTCGACAAACCTAGCAACCTTTGCTGTTGTCTGACCATTTTGGTCTGATAAAAGAAAGAACAATGTGGCCGCAGATGGGCGGCCTGGGATGGTAAGTAAGATTGGGGTGATGATCTCATTCCTCAGATCTTTATAAAGGGGACAGGACGGGAGAACATGAGCCACTGTTTCCAGATTGCCATCTTTCTTCCACAAAGATGCAGCTGCCCAACAGGTCCCTCCTTCTTGCAGTTTCTCCTTCTCGCTCATGCCTACCTCTCTATCCTGCCTGCCACCTGCCACCTGACAGCCCTGAATGGCCTTGGGCTGCTCAACCCAACCTGTAGTGACCCAGTGCTGTCTCAGAATTACTCAAATGAGGCCTAGACCTGCCTGAATAGGCCTAATTTGGTTGGTTTGGCAGTTAGGGCCTGAGCTGAAACCCTTGTGTTTATTGGTTTCTAGTTATGCAAATAGATATGAGATGGGTCCAATGGTTGCCAGTGTCTTTTGGTGACTCCTGAAAGCATGGAAAACCAGTCATTCCACCCCTGCCCTGGGTGTACCTGGGGGATCTTTTCCATCAATGACCTGAAAGGCTACTAGCTCCTCAAACACAGCCTACTACCTTTTACTCAACCCCATCACTCTATTTCTACAGAGGTTGTTGTTGTTATTATTATTATTATTATTATTATTATTATTATTATTATTATTATTATTATTATTATTATTACCATGCCCTCAAAATGGTTCAAGTAGAGATTTGGACAAGCTGACGGACAGAGTCACAGACACATGGGACACTTTAAATAGACAACTGTATATGAAAGTCATTTGCATTTCTGTTAAGCCGGGGAAAAATCTATCTGGCTGCTCCTTTGGTAACCATCCACCTTGCAAAGATGCCCCTGTGACTCTCCCTTAAATCTGTCAGCCACTAAATATCTTGCAGATTAAACTCTTTCTGGGCAGCCCTTGCTTTCCCTCTCTCCATCATCACAATGTCCTCTGACAACACTATCATTCTCCTTAAGTGTGTATTATAGATGCTATATAAAAATAAAATGTGTCTTTACTGATGATACAAAATTCCAGTCTTAAAACGTAATTGATGACAATGCTGTAAATCGTGAACAGCCAGCATTGCTTTTTTTTGCTAACTCATGAGAAAAATCCATGGTTCAGAAATCTTGCCGATGGGGTTATTAGCTACGATCATTCTCCTGAAAACTGTGCGGTGAATTTTTCTTTCCTTAACTTGCTTGCTCGTAGTTATTGCTTTATTAATTATTTCCCCAGCCATCTGTATTATATTTCCAGCTGCCTTTTTGGGTGATCTGAAGTCACAAACGGCTCTGTTCCCTTACTCTAAATCTCACGCTCCTCTTCTTCATTTGATCTTAAGGTGTGATTGTTTGGTGGTTCTTCAGACTTTCTAGCTTCAGGGACCTCCTTACTGCATCAACTCGCCCATTGAGCAACTTCTGCTTCTCTGCCAGGTGATCCTAGGTGTGGCAGCGGATGCTGTTAACACACCCATTTCATGCAGGACATGGTGATGGCTGTTGGCCCTCACCTTTGCTCTGTAGAATTTGAGGTATGGCACACCCACAATACCTTTAAAGCACAATCTTTTGCTCAGAGACACTGTCGGTACTATATAATGGGAGAGAAGCACAAGGAAGTAGATTCGGTGATTCAATGCGTCAGTGTGCCTGGCTGTTAGCCAGAAGGTTGGTTGTCCGAGTCTACCCAGGGATGGCAGTGGGCAGAAATCCTGAATCGTAGGGGGTTGGACCAGATGATTCTGGTGGTTCCTTCTGACTCTATGATTCTATGATTACCAACACACCATAATAGCCACGGAGAGCTGGGCAGCATACCAGTACAAATAATGTGATCTCTATCAAATAATCTGGGGTGTTATGGGCCGGTCTTGAGATAAGCACCATGCTAGTCATCCTAGTATGTTGCTCAACAAAGAACTCAGGTGAGCAAGGTTTGGTAGGGCAGGTTCCAGTTCTTCAAGGTAATAGGCGTTAAGTTTCCCTACTTGTTTGGGGCCCTCAAGATCAACCACAATCAACCTTCCTGTGAAATAGGGTGAGGGACTAGATGAGCCCAGCCATCCCACACACATTCCATGTACTTTTGCACCATTATTATTATTATTATTATTATTATTATTATTATTATTATTATTATTATTATACCTCCCTATACCCGGAGGTCTTAGGGCTGATCACAGAAAAGATCACAATATATAAAATCGAAATAAAAATAATAACCCAATACCCCCCCCCCCAAGAGCAACATATATTATGTCAATCAGATTAACCAAAGGCCTGGTTAAAAAGGAACATTTTTGCCTGGTGCCTAAAAGTGTATAGTGAAGGCACCAGGTGAACTTCCCTGGGGAAAGCATTCCACAGATGGGGAGCCACTGCAGAGAAGGCCCGTTCTCGTGTTGCCACCATCCAGACCTCTTGAGGAGGAGGCACACGAAGGAGGGCCTCAGAAGATGATCTCAGGGTCCGGGTAGGTTCATATGGAAAGAGGCAGTCCTTGAGGTATTGCAGTCCTGAGCCATGTAAAGCTTTATAGGTCAAAACCAGCACTTTGAATTGGGCCCAGAAACTAATTGGTAGCCAGTGCAGTTGCACCAGGATCGGTGTAATATGCTCAAACCATCTTGCTCTGGTGAGCAACCTGGCCTCTGAATTCTGCACTAGCTGAAGTTTCCGAACCGTCTTCGTAGGCAGCCCTACGTATAACACATTGCAGCAATCTAACCTTGAAGCTACCAGAGCATAAACAACAGTAGTTAGGCTGTCCCTGTTCAGATAAGGGCAACCAGCCGAAGCTGATGGAAGGCACTCCGGGCCACTGAGGCCACCTGAGCCTCAAGCAACAGCAAAGGATCCAGGTGTACCCCCCAGACTATGAACCTGCTCCCTCAGGGGAAGTGTAACCCCATCAAGAGCAGGCAACCTCCCTGCCATCTGGTCTAGGGAACTACCCAGTAACAGTGACTCAGTCTTATCTGGATTGTTGTTGTTTCTTGTTGTTATTCTTTATTTAATGAATTTAATAGGGCCCTTAATTGGAAGATCACAGGGTGGTTTACAATATACAGTGGTACCTTGGTTCTCAAACGTAATCCGTTCCGGACATCTGTTCCAAAACAAAAGCGTTCCAAAACCAAGGCGTGCTTTCCCATAAAAAGGAAAGCAAAATGGATTAATCTGTTCCAGACTTTTACAAACAACCCCTAAAAGAGTAATTTGAAATGAATTTTACTATCTAACAAGACCATTTATCCATTAAATTTAAAGCAATAAACAATGTACTGCAGTCACACAGTCAATCAATTAGTAGCTGAACTGGGTTCTACACAGTCACAAAAAAAGCCACAAAAACAAAAACACAAAATAAATAGCAAAAGCAGACAGACCTCAGCGTAACACTCAATATGGAAGTGTGGCACTCAAATTGGAAGCATAACACTCAAAACGGAGCATGTTTGGCTTCCGGAAAAAGTCCACAAACCGCCCGGGTTTGCAGTGTTTGGGTTCCAAGTTGTTCGAGTACCAAGGCGTTTCAGAACCAAGGTACCACTGTAAAACCACAAAATACATATTGTAATAGCAAACCAAAACTATAACATCCCACACTAGATGTGCAGCTACACACAAACAGGGAGATCCAAACCACACCTTACATATTGGGCAGTATCTAACTAATGTGTCCCACCAGTGCAAGGATTTGCACTTGCAAAATGGAACTTATCCTCTCTCCTACCCCTGAACCCCCCCTTAATCTGTTCTATGGGTTCCCCCAACTCTCCAGAGCAGATTGGGGGAGAGTGCAGGGTGCACAAAGACGCAGGCAGTTCTGCTGTGCAAGCATAAATCCTTGCACTGATGGGACACATAACAGTGGTGCCCCGCAAGACGAAAGCCTCGCAAGACGGAAAATCGCTAGACGAAAGAGTTTTCCATTTTGGAGGTGCTTCGCAAAACGAATTTCCTATGGGCTTGCTTCGCAAGACGACAATGTCTTGCGAGTTCCTGCTGGTTTTTCCCCCTCCCCCCTTTTTCTAAGCCGCTAAGCCGCTTATCAGCTGATCCGATCAGCAGATAAGCCGCTAAAAGCCGCTAAAAGCCGCTAATAGCGCTAATCCGCTAATCTGTCAATGGGCTTGCTTCGCAAGACGAAAAAACCGCTAGACGAAGAGAATCACAGAACGGATTCTTTTCGTCTTGCGAGGCACCACTGTAGTTGCATGCCATATATACTGAATGCAATCTGCATGTAGATCCCAGTCTTGAAATCTGTAAGAAGCAGCTGAAACCCCAAGTGCAGTCAGGGGGAACCTGTGGCCTTCCAGCTATTGCTGGGCTTCATGTCTCAGCCACACCAGCCAACACGGCCAAGGATCATGGGAGATGTAGTCCAGCAATGTATGAAGAGTCACAAGTTCCCTACTTCTGCTTTAGTCCAAGCTTCCCCTATCTCAGGGGTCTGCAACCTTTAAGACAAAAAGAGCCACTTGGACCCATTTCCGAAGGAAAAAAAAACTGGGAGCCGCAAAACTCGTCATTATAAAAATAACTTTTTTGTCACTTTTTATTATTATTTCTTTGTTTGACCCCCTCAGAATTACTCCTCCTCATAGAAATAAACGTTAAATTAACAAGTTACCTTTTTGTGTGTGTGTGTTCTTCACTCCCCTTCAGAACAGTGACCAGCGTACATGCCCCCTTTCAATGCATTGACCAGCGTACATGCCCCTTACAATGTAGCAGGCGGGCGGGCGGGCGGGAAGGTGACGTCGGGACGGTGTGTGACTAACGCACACACCGCCCCCATGCGACGTCACAGCCAGTACAGCGCCCGCCACAGTGGGGAGTGTCGGGGCGCACAATGCGCCTCCTCCCCTCGCTAGTATCCGCCCCGGAGCCGCGGCAAAGGTGTAAAAGAGCCACATGCGGCTCTGGAGCCGCGGGTTGCAGACCCCTGCCCTATCTGGTGCCCTCTAGAGGTTTCTGGACTACAATTCCCATCACCCCCATACCATTGGCCTTGTTGACTGGGGGCAATGGGAGTTGTACTCCAAAACATCTGGAGGGCACCAGGTTGGGGAAGGAAGGTATACACTAATAATGATTTGAATTGCTTTTCCAGTATCTCACCAAAAGTGAAAATAGCAACTATATGAAGACAATATTGCTCCAAGGATAGATAAATAGGAATGGTACGAGTATATAGAAATAAATTTAGCACAGATAGAAAAAGGGCAATAAACTGGATTTTTCCTGGAACATATCATGAAATTCTTTTGCACAAAGCAGGTAGATTTTTATTATTTTGCCAATTAGGATGTAGCAGGATAAAAAAGCAGAGCTGAGTCACTAATGATGCTTTTACATGTAGATTTTTTAATTGTACCGTATTTTTCACCCTATAGGACGCACCAGCCCATAGGACGCACCTAATTTTCAGGGGGGAAATAAAGGGGAAAAAAATATTCCCCCCCCCAGGCGCGGGGCTGGGGAAGCCCGAGCTTCCCCCAACCCCAGCCCCCAGAACAGGCTGCTATCCGCAAGCCTTCTCCCACCAGCCCTGACAAACTCTAGGAGTATTCCCCACCTCCCGCAGAAGCCACACGCTCTTTAAAGGGGCTGCACAGCTTCTCTTGGCTTTTCTAGGAGATGGGGGAATTCCCCCACCTCCCTGAAAAGCTTGCAGGCTGCCATCCGCAAGCCTTGGGAGCCCGCGGGAAGTCGGGCTGGGCTCCCAAGGCTTGCGGATAGCTTCCTGAAGCCTGCATTCGCCCCATAGGACGCACACACATTTCCCCTTCATTTTTGGAGGGGAAAAAGTGCATCCTATAGGGCGAAAAATACGGTAATTAGTGTTTGATTTTTACATGAGCATATTTTGTTTTCCTGTTAATTGTCCTGCTTTAAATGTGGACCATTTTGTATTTTTTTTTTAAATTGGAATGAATTTTCATTTAATTCTGAAAATGTTAGAATATTTAGGAAGTTCTGCTTGAAGTTTGAAGATAGGTTGTAAACAGCATAGTGATTTGGGGTTGCAGCCAATGCTAGTTCTACCCAGAGCAGGCAAACTGAAATTAATGAACCTAAATTAGTCATGGATAGGTAGCCATGTTGGCCTGCCATAGTCAAAATAAAAAAAATTCCTTCCAGTAGCACCTTAAAGACCAACTAAGTTAGTTCTTGGTATGAGCTTTCGTGTGCATGCACTTCTGAAGAAGTGTGCATGCACACGAAAGCTCATACCAAGAACTAACTTAGTTGGTCTTTACGGTGCTACTGGAAGGAATTTTTTTATTTTGACTAAATTAGTCATGTCCATCAACTTCAGCTGGCATTAGATACAACCCATGTTCCGAAACATAGAAATGCTTTGAATAAACAGATAAATTTGGGATGCGTTGGAAAAGAAGTTTGAGTGCCATCTTGTGGTAAAATAATGAACCAAACCCATCAGATATGTTTTGCATACAATCGGATGATGATGATATTATTATTATTCTGCTTGTCCCAGAAAATAGGATACATGAAATAAGGATACATCTTTTACTGACTTTCACAGAGTTCTTATGCATTCCTCTTGAAGATGAACTCTTTGGACTTCAAATCTTTGCACACCTGCTTCAGAGAAGTTGCTCCAATTCAAGCGATGGCGTTGTCTTCCCTTTACAAAACACGCATTGCCTGCTTTGGGTACTGAATGATACCACTGTGCATCAGTTATTGAAATGGCAGCACGCTGCATGCAGAAAACCAAGTACAATGTGTTGAAACCACACGGTAAGCCAAGAGATCAACGTTTCAGCATATCAGCACTATAATTCTGTTGCTCTTCACTTCCATTAACATCTGCACAAAGCCTGTCCTTCATGTACATTAAACTATATTTATAAAGGCATTTCTTTTGGGCTCTAAAAAGAGCCCCCCAAGCAAGTTTCTATTCTACAACTCCATCTGCACTGTACATTTAAAGCGGCACCATACCACTTTGAAACAATCATGGCACCCCCCAAATCCTTTGGGAACTGTAGTTTGTTAAGGGTGCCGAGAGTTGCCAGGAGGCCTCAAATCCCCTCCCAGAGCTGCAATTCTCAATGTAATTTAACAGTTAGTCCCTCTTCCTGGAGAAATCTGGGAATTGGATCTCTGTGAGGGGAATAGGGATCTCATTAACAACTCTCAACACCCTTAACAAAGTACAGCTCTCAGAATTCTTTGGGGGAAGAAGCCATGCCTGTACAATGCACAATGTACAATGAAGATAGGGCCTACAACACTAGGTAGTGTTCTCTAGACACTTTCCCCCACTCAGAAAGCAGAACACCTCACAATTGGCCAAGATGCCTGCCCAATGCTTGACTGTGGTGAAGAAGAAGAAGAAGAAGGAGGAGGAGGAGGAGGAGGAGGAGGAGGAGGAGGAGGAGGAGGAGGAGTGTTTGGATTTGATATCCCTCTTTATCACTACCCGAAGGAATCTCAAAGTGGCTAACATTCTCCTTTCCCTTCCTCCCCCACAACAAACACTCTGTGAGGTGAGTGGGGCTGAGAGACTTCAGAGAAGTGTGACTAACACAAGGTTACTCAGCAGCTGCATGTGGAGGAGCGGAGACGTGAACCTGGTTCACCAGATTACAAGTCCACCGCTCTTAACCACTACACCACACTGGCTCTTGAAGGGCTGTCACTGCATGATAGACTATCTGCCTTGCATGCAGACTGCCCCAGGTTCAATCCTTGGCATCCCCAGGAGATATTTTTTTTTAGGGTTCCCTGTGAAAAGGGATTGAGTGTTAAGCCTCTCTGGAAATGGTAGCTTTGTGAGGGGAACAGGGGTCTCTTAACAACCCTCAGCAACCTGAACAAACTGCAGTTCCCAGAATTCTTTGGGGGGAAGTTATGACTGTTTAAAGTGGTATTATAGTGCTTTAAATGTACCCTATAAGGTGAATGCGTCCCAAGTTCTTCTAGCCTGGATGTTGTCACCAGCTCTGGTCCTGGGTTTGATCTGTGGAGAAGAGTTCTCCAGGGGAAGGACTGCTTTTCCTCAAGGGCAGGACAGCCAGAACCACCACTAGCCTGGGCTATGGTGCTTGAGCAAGCTTCAGAACTGGTGTTTGTGCTTGCTTTCCCCTCCTCCCTCCCATTCCATTTTTCCTCACATGCTGCGTCTTTTTAGATCGTGATCCCGAGGGCAGGGCCTCTCTTAGAACCGATTTGTATAAGCCACTCCAAAAGCCTTTTGGGCAAAAGGGTGAGGTATAAATACTGTAGATAAATTATATAGATATAACGCACACAGCTTCTTTTGGGAGGGTGACAGTGAGATGCATAGCGTCTCAATTCTCATGGATGGCTACTTCCAGTCAGCAGCTGATGAGGCAATCCATTCATGTGGGGAATCAAAAGGTTGATGGATATAGCGATGGTCACATCACTCCCTTGTGTAGTGCTAGCTATAAACTGGCATTCTTTATGCATAATTACCAGCCTGATGGGGTGGGCATATATAGTTGGCTGCCTTCAGAAGGAAAAGTGGAGGGGGGAGAGTTAGAAGGAGGAGAACATTTTCAGCAGGTGGCGCTGTTGTTCTTTATAACACCAATAACAACAAAAAAGACGGCTTCAATTTTGCCTCTTCAAAGATGGGTTCTTGGTTGATAAATAGCTCCCAAGTTCTGTCAGGTTCTGTGATTTAGGCTCCTCCAAATAGTGAGAATGTAGAGTTTCCTCAAAAACTAATGAAAAGAGAGAAAGATGAAGGTCTGCATTTTCTTTTCCCCTCTTAACAATCTTGGTTTGGGATGTGAGAACCGTTTGGTTCATCTTTAACTTGTCACTTTGTAGGAACCCCTGGCTCTTTCTTGATCTGATCTGGATCTGATCATCCCTTCAGTGATGTTCGCAGTCAGGGCAAATAATTATTCCCACACAGTGGGCTATGTTCAACCCCCAAGGCCACATTCACACCATACTTATAAAGCACCACGACACCACTTTAAACTGTCATGGCTTTCCGTTAAAGAATTCTGGGAGTTGTAGTTTGTTAAGGATGCTGACAGTTGTTAGGAGACTCCATTCCCCTCACAGAGCTAGAGTTTCAGAACAGATGAACAATCAAACCCTCTTCATAGGAACTCTGGAAACTGTAGCTCTGGGAAGGGAACAGGAGTCTCTCAACCCCTGACTGTTAGGTCTAATGGTGAACGACTCTGGGGTTGCGGCGCTCATCTTGCTTTATTGGCCGAGGGAGCCAGCGTACAGCTTCTGGGTCATGTGGCCAGCATGACTAAGCTGCTTCTGGTGAACCAGAGCAGAGCACAGAAATGCCATTTACCTTCCTGCTGGAGCGGTACCTATTTATCTACTTGCACTTTGACGTGCTTTCGAACTGCTAGGTTGGTAGGAGCAGGGACTGAGCAACAGGAGCTCACCCCATTGCGAGGATTTGAACCGCTGACCTTCTGATCGGCAAGCCCTAGGCTCTGTGGTTTAGACCACAGCGCCACCCACCACTTTTCCTTAGGATGTCCCTATTTCCCTTGGAGAAATGTTGGAGAGTATGTCATATCTATTTTGACTTCCCTGCTCCTTGATGTTCCACACTTCCATACTATCCACTATCAGAAGTCAATAGCTTGGAAAGGATGCCCTGATGCCAGGACACTTGGCTGGAAGGAGAGGGAGATACTAGACACACAACTGCTGTTTTCAATGAAAGCACACTTCTAATAAAACCCGGGTATTCTAAATCTAGATACACTTTAGATAAATGAGTGGGATTGCAGGGGCAAGCATTCATCTATGCCCTCCATGCATTCATCATGCCTCATGTGCAGAGAGTATGCTCTTCTATCTTTGGCAATCACTTGTAGCCGAGTAAGATTGTCTTCCATAAACACAGTTTTAACAATGAGTCCGTAAGTGACTGTGGACTGGATCCACACGTCCTTCCACAGAGGGGACATTGGTTTCTGGGAGGGAGTTGATCACGGTGTGGATTTGCCAAGCGTGCTTTCCTCTTAGCACATTTCTCCCTTGCATCCTGAGTTCGAGTGTCTTCAAAGCCCATGACACCTTTGGTAAAGACTGTTCTCCAACTGGAGCACTCACAGGCAAGTGTTTCCCAGTTACATTTAAAGATTTGCCTTGAGAGTATCTTTAAACTTCTTTTGTTGACCACCAGCACGACACTTTCCATTTTTAAGTTCGGAATAGAGTAGTTGCTTTGGAAGACGATAATTATTATAATCAGGCATTTGCACAACATGACCAGTCCAGCGAAGTTGATGTTGAGGAATCATTGCTTCAACACTGGTGATCTTAGCTTCTTCCAGTACACTGGTCTTAGTTCGCTTGTCTTCCCAAGTGATGTGTAAAATTTTTCGGAGACACTGTTGATGGAATCTTTCAAGGAGCTGGAGATGGCGTTTATAAGTGCTCCATGTTTCACAAGCATACAGTAAGGTTGGTAGTACAATAGCTTTGTAAACAAGCATTTTGGTTTCCCTGTGAATGTCCCGGTCCTCAAACATTCTGCACTTCTATCAGAAGAAAGCTGCACTCGCAGAGCTCAGGCGAACTCACATACAGGGTTTTCATGTGCTCCCTTCCTTGACCACACAGACAGGAGCCACCTGTGTCCAAATATACATGTGTAAGCTTCATGCACGAGGGGATGCTGAATGCTCATGAGGTCTCATTTATTTATATTTATTGCATTTATAGGGACGCGGGTGGCGCTGTGGGTTAAACCACAGAGCCTAGGACTTGCCGATCAGAAAGTTGGCAGTTCGAATCCCCGCGACGGGGTGAGCTCCCGTTGTTCAGGCCCAGCTCCTGCCAACCTAGCAGTTCAAAAGCACGTCAAAGTGCAAGTAGATAAATAGGTATCGCTCCGGCGGGAAGGTAAACGGCGTTTCCGTGCGCTGCTCTGGTTCGCCAGAAGCGGCTTAGTCATGCTGGCCACATGAACCGGAAGCTGTACGCCGGCTCCCTCGGCCAATAAAGTGAGATGAGTGCCGCAACCCCAGAGTCGGCCACGACTGGACCTAATGGTCAGGGGTCCCTTTACCTTTACCTATTGCATTTATATCCCACCTTTTTCTCTAAGGAGCTCAAGTGTACTTAGTTGTTCTTCTCCTCAGTTAACCCCTACAACAACCCTGTGAGGAAGGTTAGGTGGAGAGGCAGTGGCTGGCTCAAGGTCACTCAGTGAGCTTGACCACTCATGGTTGAGTGGAGATTTGCACCAGCACCCTAACCACTACACCACACTGGGTCTCCTTGGGGGTGGGTTGGGGCTGTGATTCTACTTGCCCCTCTGTGTATTTAGATTGCTAGCACAGTCTTCTATTATATAACCCTCACAATTTCAGCTACATCCCTGTCTGTTTCTTTCGTGAGGCAGAAGTATACCTTTGTAGTTTTGAAATGAAACACTTTAAAGGCTGCTCACCCATCCTTCTTGAATATCCATAACAATCTGATACAGACGCCCAAAGAGGACAACTGACACCATATAAAGCTATAGCAGGAGACTGGCATGGTGGCAGTCTAATCAGCTGAGCAGGGATGTAGCCAGTATACTAAATGCTTATGGAACGCAGGTAATTGAATACCTTTGGACCCTTTGGCTTAAGAGGAAATTAAGTCACACTTCTGGTTTGGAGCCACTCAGACTATGCCATATAATTTTAAAGCACCCAGCACACTAGTTTTCAATGACTTTCCTTAGAAACCACCCTAGGTCCTAGCTGTAAGATTCTGGAACAAAATTAATACAGCAGTTGAGAGGATCAGGGGCTTACAATTACATTGAGAACCATTAATCTTCTTGTTAACTTATTTAAGGGATATACCATTTAACTATCATGAATTAATTTCATACATGGGTTACTGCTGCATGAGCGTGTTATGCAAAAAAGAAAGAAAGAAAGAAAGAAAGAAAGAAAGAAAGAAAGAAAGAAAGAAAGAGAGAATATTGTCCATCCCATTATGCAATTGTGTCAAAATTGACAAGTTATACCAGAGTGAGAGGAGCGAGGCAAAGATATAACAATTTTGTTCAGATTGGACTTCCTTTGTTAATTACTGGCAGTTTCACAGTTCTACAGTTGTGAGACTCAAAGTTTAATTTACTGTAAAAATATTACTATAGATGCATGTTTATCTTGTACAATTTGTGTATTTTGTTTCTTTTTATATTAAAAAAGTTGTCCATTTTAGTACCGTATGTTGCTGTTGTTTATAAAAAAGGAACAATCCTAGGTCCCGGGACTTAAATCAGAATATTAGCCCAGCTCCTTTCCCTTTAGACCTGTAGCTCACTTCTGGGCACCACGGTTGAAGAAGGATATTGACAAGCAGGAATGTGTGCAGAGGAGGGCAACCAAGACGATAAAGGGCTTGGAAACGAAGCCTGATGAGGAACGGTTGAGGGAGGTGGGTATGTTTAGCCTGGAGAAGAGAAGGTTGAGAGATGAGACGATAGTGATCTTCAAATATCTGAAGGGCTGTCACATGGAAGAGGCAGCAAGCTTGTTTCCTGCTGCTCCAGAGGGTATAAATAACAAGAGAATAAAAATTAGGAAGATCATCAGAAACATTTCCGATTGCATGGATCATGTCCCTGGTAAATTGTTGCCCCTATTTGTGCTCCAGTGTTTGACTTTAGGGGGTGCTTTGTTAAAACTCCGCTCATGGGAGATGCTGGATTTGCCACTTTTCACATTTCATCACACGTGTGTTAGTGCACAAGCAGGAACGAGAAGTAGTATGCAGTCTACCATTTCACATGTTGGCAAGCAGGGGTGTCAACTTGAATAAAATATTGGGGGAGCAGGTAAGGGCCCCCCCCGCACAATCAATCACATGACACGGTGCACCCACACCATTTGAAAGGCAATGCCCATTAACTTGGGCAGGGGTGGCCCTCTCAAATATTTTATTGGGGTAACTGAAGTCTCCTTGGCCTCTAGAAGTTGGCTCCTATGTTGGCAAGAGTACACCTTGAACTGTTAATAACAGAGAGCAGGACAATAATGTTTTCTTAAATCTAAAATACAAATACTTTCTTGCTTTTAAAACAGGTAAATGAAATACCATAACTTCCAACAACGTGTAACTGGACAGAGATGTGTGTATTTGTGTATGTGGGCCAGACAGTGGTTCTTGGAGTGAACATAGAGATGTTACAAGCAGGTCTTTGTCTTCATTTGGGAAAAGTTGGAAGAGATGCAATATTCTGCCTCTCCTCCCTGAACCACCTCTTTCACAATAGAGAGTGAAAAGGGAAAGGAGAGTAGCTAGCCATTCCACAGACGAATTTCTGGGGGTTTCTTATGGAAACTCTTTCCACCAAGCACATTTGACCCTACTTGAGTATGCTTCATATAAGGCACTTATGGCACTTTAATAACACTTGTTCCTTAGGGTTCCTTCTCCCTCTCTCCATGACAAACAGAAGTGATGTTTAACTTATAGTAAGGACATGGAGTGTGTGGAACGGGTTCCCTCAGCCTATTGTACACATCCAGTACTCTACCCAAATCTTCTTCTGGCTCTGCCCATCACTTGCATGTGGCCTGCAAAAAGTTCCCTGCATGGCAGTGTGGCCCTAGAGCTGAAAAAAGCTTCCCACCCAACACACTTTGTGACCCTATGCTGAATGCCTGAACCAGGCAGAGGGCCTTCTCAGTAGTGGCACCCACCCTGTGGAACGCCCTCCCACCAGATGTCAAGGAAATAAAGAACTACACAACTTTTAGAATACATCTGAATGCAGCCCTGTATAAGCACTTACTGTTCCCAACCCTAACCCTGCAGAAAGCCATCTAATTAGATTTTAATTCGATTTTGACCTGTTTTTAGGTGGTAATTTAATTATTGTTTGATTTTATAAAAGGCAAAGGTACCCCTGACCGTTAGGTCCAGTCGTGGACGACTCTGGAGTTGCACGGTCACCAATGTTATATATCTGATGTTAGCTGCCCTGAGCCTGACTTTGGCTGAGGAGGGCAGGATATAAATAAAAGTTGTTTATTATTATTATTATTAGTTTGATGTTTTATTATGTTTTTATATCTGTTGGAAGCTGCCTAGAGTGGCTGGGGCAACCCAGTCAGATGGGCATGGGAAGAAGAAGAAGGAGGATGAGGATGAGGAGGAGGAGGAGGAGGAGGAGGAGGAGGACTGCTCCTCCCGGGGAGACTCACTTGGCACCTTCTTTGTTACATACGTATCTTTAAGCGCCGGACAAAAACATCCCTCTTCTTCCTGGCTATTTAAACAATCAATGGCCTTTTAAACTGTGTGTGTAGGGTTATTGCATTTGTTTGTCATTATGGTATGCATTTTTTGCTTTTATATTGTAAACTGCCCTGTGATCTTCGGATGAAGGGCGATAAAGAAATTTAATAAATAATAATGATGAACAGGGCGATTCTCTAGTTCCGATCTTAGACAATACTTTTGAATACATGAGTGTACAGTTTTTTTCTGAGCTGTCCTTTTCTCCTTGAGAATTACATGATTAGGCATAGTTATTTAATAGAGTCACATCAAAATGCCTTTGAGCTAGACAAGGTGACTGACCACATATATTTGTGCCGCTAGGGGACATCTAGAAGTGTGCTTAGGCCAGTTTGCTGGATTGCAAACTTTATAAAGATATTTTAATGGATGGATGGAAGCTGAAACTAAGGAGAGATTTGGGGGCTCTGAAGTTTACTTCTGTACCTTTGTTTTTCTGTCAATCAATACATACTTTACGGGAAAGTAGAGAGTGGGTAGCGTCATCCAGACGAGTTAAAACATTTTAAAATCCAGCTACTTTCAGTGGGAGAGTTAAAGCAGGGGTAGGCAACCTAAGGCCCGGGGGCCGGATGCGGCCCAATCGCCTTCTCAATCCGGCCCACAGACGGTCCAGGAATCAGTGTGTTTTTACATGAGTAGAATGTATCCTTTTATTTAAAATGCATCTCTGGGTTATTTGTGGAGCATAGGAATTTGTTCATTATTTTTTTTTCAAAATATAGTCTGGCCCACCACAGATGGTCTGAGGGACGGTGGACTGGCCCACAGTTGAAAAAGGTTGCTGACCCCTGAGTTAAAGTATATGCTCAGTCTTCCTGCTGAAATCAAAGGAACTTAAATGTGCTCAACTCAGCTCATGTTCAGCCTTTTGGACTAAGGGCACAGCTCGAACAGATGGTGGAAGACCTGTGATGCAAGAGTAGATCTAAGCAAAAATACATAGAGTCACAAAATTGTAGAGTTGTGAGGGACTCTAAGGACCATCTAGTCCAGGCTCCTGCAATACAGGAATATGCAGCTATCCCATTCGGGGATCAAACCTAAAACCTTGGCAATTATCAGCATTACACTCTAACCAACTACTGGCTACAGTTGTCAACAGAACACTATGAGTGATGTAGTTGTTGAAGTGTTGGATTAGGACCTGGGAGACATGAGTTCAAATCCCCACACAGCCTATGAAGCTCAGTGAGTGAGATTTGTCCAAGTGTTAGCTCTCACCCCACACTGTTATTGAGATGATAAAATGAGAAGGTGAAGCTGTAGATGGTTCCTTGAGCTCATTTGAGGAGAGGCAGGATATAATAAGCATACAGTTTATCTGCGCATCCCCCCCCCTTTTTAAAAAAAGGACCAGTTTTAAAGAATTTTTTCTTTTTCTTTTAAAATAATAGGGCGATATCTGATCTATCATACCCAGAGGACACTTATGGAATTTGATGGACCTGAGTTGCATAAATCCTTTTATTTCAATAGGTGAGTATGAGTAACATTGGATCACACCCATGGTTAATTCTATTTTATATATATATATATATATATATATATATATATATATATATATATATATATATATATATAAAATATGGATGTCAGTGACCATTTCAAAACACTCCAAGTTTCTAAAGCACTTCCTCCTCAAAAAGTGTTCACTTTTCCCAAAGTGAAGTGGAAAGTTTTCTAAACTATTTTAGGAGCAAATAAGCTAAATTTGGTAGTTTCAGCCATTTCTGAGGGCAGGGGGTGGGGAACTAGGCTGTTAATAGAAGGTATGGAATCTGTGGCTGAGTTCCTTGACACAACATGCAGTAAACTGTGTGAGATATATATATATATTCATTCTGTCTCTTGAATTCCTGACAAACAAAGCCATCTGGTTGCCTTAATCAAGGCAGCATATTATGGGCCGGTCCTCTGACTAAGTATTAAACATACTGTACAGTGGCATTATTTATGACTTGGACCACTACTATATCACTCTATTATCCATACTTATAGAAAAAGACCCAGTGTAAGTATAATTAGTTAATAAATCACCATGAGTGATAAACAGAATGATGGATGCAGGTTTCAGCTGATCACTTTTTTATTAAGGAGAGATAAATCAGCATCATATTGTTGCCGTAAACCTCTCAAATTGGTCAAAAATCCAGCGTGCCAAAATGCAGCAAAGGAGGGTGATTAACGTGTCAATTGTGCAGCAACAAATTGTTCCCGATAATTGATATCAATCAATCCTTTTAATTTCGCCACAGTCTAATGGGTGTCATACGTCATGCCTCTCTTCCTTCGCCTGCAAGCCGGCGCCTTTTGTTTCGGTCTTCCTTGGAACCGTCAGAAAGTGCTCTTTCCGCACAGCCCAAATTAGTCCTATGTTTGATTAGCACAAGGCGAGCCAGGAAGCCGGTTCTTGCTACATGTAACACTGGGGTAAAATGGCGATTGGTTGTCTAGGGAAGTCCTCTCTATTTTGTGGTATTTCTGCTGCAGCTTCTGGGTTCTGCATGGCTTTTTGTGTGTTCACTGTGAGTTCAAAGGTCTGCTCCCTGATATATTTGCAATGAGTTCGCCTTGCGTTTTCCCACAATGTATAGTTACGGTTACATTTTTATGTAAAAGGAGACTTTCCCTTACAGGACAGTGGGACTGTCTCCCTCGGGAGGTGATGGACTCTCCTTCCTTGGAGCAGAGGTTGGATGGCCATCTGTCATGGATGCTTGAATCGACATTCCTGTATCGCAGGGCATTGGACCAGATTGCCCCTCAGGGTCCCTTCCAACTCTACAATTCTATGATTCTATGACCCACCCCTGTTAGAATTCCTGATCTATGATTGCAGTCATGGGATTTTTGTCTTTCACATGACAGTATATGTTTTGACTTCACAGAGTGGGAAGTGGCGGAGACAGGATGTTTGTGTTACTGTGTTCCTTGAAGTGGAACTATTGTCTTTTGTTCTTTTTCTCTTTGATGCCTGATGCTAGACAGAGAGAAGGAGCCATGTTGCAGTGCTCTGTGTATGTTTATATTTAAATAAAGTAGATTAGCCAAAATGCTGAGGTCTGTCACGTGCATGATGCGCAAACTCTGCAGATCCCTAAGTGTGCCGGTGCCGGTTGGCACTGGTTGCTGTGATGTTTGGGCAGAAGAAAGCTTTTGAAGCTCCTGAACGATCAACCAGGAGGGAGAGAACATGCCAGTCGGGCATGTGTCTCTGCCAGGGTCCTACTCAAGTGTAGGCTCAACTCCTGACAGTCCCACCCACCTTCAGTCAAGAAAAAAGACCCAAATAATTCTCAAGCATAGGCATGGAAATCAAGTGACACAGTGACACATTCCCATTCCAAGTGACAAACTTCCAGCAGTATCAGTTGGGAGCTAATGAAACTGGTACAGCTCAGGCAGAAGACCCAAAGTTGGTGCCAGAGCCAATGACAAGCACAGAGTTTGGTGAGGGTGGTGCACCATTCATTCTAATGGACAGCCTCCATTGGCTTCTATTATGAAAGCACAAACGTGAACCAAAGTAACAAGGCAGAAGAAGGAGGAACAAGGCAAACAGATACAGTATTTGAATGGAGCTTGAACACAGCTTTCGTTTAGTCATATAAAGTGGAGGATAAGCTACAGTCTCTGTTTCATTGAAACCCAACACCCTTCCAACGATCGCCCACTGCTGTGGCACCTCCATGCCGTCCCCCCGTCACAAGCATCACCATTCTTCTCCATGTACATCTTATCTGTCAGGTATAATATCCTGCTGACATAGCGTCCTTTGCTATTATACTCACCATAATATAGGGACGATGGATATCGCCCCATAAGTGCCTCTTAAGTTAATGTAAAACTACATCTCGCAACATCGTGCATTCAACAAGCTGTCATTTCCCTCGTAAATTCTGGAGAGCGTTTTTGCTTCCTGAAATGATTGGCTCACAGATCCGCCTGAGAAATAATCACAACCCATGGCCTACCCTGAAAGCTGCAGCTGTAAATCAATCTCAAGGGTTTGTGACCGCTTGCATTCGCCCCCCCTCCCCGCATCTGTCACTCTAGTTTACAGGGATACACAGCACTATTTAAAGACCAGGCATCTGTGTAACAACCAAGCAGGTGCCAGCATGTATATGCACAAATTTCATCGCCGTCAGAAACCATGGTGGCAAAAAATCAAGCTAAGAGCTGGGTTTGGGAATGTAAGAAGAACTCTGCTGTTTCAGACCAAGAGGTAGTGGACAGACAGAGGCTTCTTGGAAGTTGATTAGTGCTGGGCTGAAAATTTCTCCTGCCTTAAAAAACAAAACAATTCTCCATCAGTTAATGAGAAAAGAAATTGCATTTGAAAATTAGCAATTGGAAGATAAAATTATCATGAATGCGTTTGTGCACAGGGTTTATGTTGTCCTTACCTTCTTTTTAAGGAGGCCGAGAGATGTCTACAACTGCCCTTGCTTTCACCAGCTCACCAGTGGTTTGCATTCTGCAGTCCTTCCAGATGCCCAGGGTTCAATGAAAGCCCAGAGGAATTCATCGCAAGGTAACTCTTCCCATGGGTCTTTTTTCAGATCAGGAAGTGCAGGCTGCTGGGGCAATGCTTACTGAAAAGAAAAATGCATACCCCAGCCTTTGCCATCTCACAATTAGGTGAGCTCAAAAGCTCCCAAAGTTCTAGGGAAATTCTCAAGGTTCCCCTGAGAATGAGGCAGAAAAATGAAAGCACCTCCCCACCCACCCGCTTTTTTTGCTGGGGAAGAATTTTTTTTGAGACTTTGGAAGGGAGATTGTGATACAGCACTAAAGTTTACAAGCAGGGCACAAAGGCAGCAAACCACTTCTGCTTGTTGTTTCCAACAGCTGCATTTCTGCCTCTAAACATGTACTGCCTTTAAACGTGGAGACGTCATGCTGAGATATATCCAGGTTCATGGTTTTTAGGGAGCAACAATTGCTCAGTGGTCCACATCATCCTTTGCCCACAGAAGCTTATCAACATCATCATCACTTTTAATTTGTATACCGTCTTTCTATCTTACAATACCCAAGGCGGTTTGCAACATGAAGAACAAAGAATGTACACCTTATAACAATCTAATGCAATACAAAAATGTGATAATAAAACATAACTTTAAAATAAGAAACCTAGATCAAATAAAGTAACATTCAACAATCCTTGAATGTATAGAATAATATTAAATATCAGCATATAAAAATTAAACAGAAATCCACTCTTAACAATTATAGTGGTGCCTCGGGTTAAGAACTTAATTCGTTCCAGAGGTCCATTCTTAACCTGAAACTGTTCTTAACCTGAGGTACCACTTTAGCTAATGAGGCCTCCCGCTGCTGCCGCACCGCCACCATGCAATTTCTGTTCTCCTCCTGAAGCAAAGTTCTTAACCTGAGGTACTATTTCTGGGTTAGCGGAGTCTGTAACCTGAAGCGCCTGTAACCTGAGGTACCACTGTACAGATAAATAACTTCTAAACTACAATAAATAAAACAACAGCAAGCCACAGTGCATAAAATAATACAATACAAATTGAGAAGCAGAGACTGGAGGGTGGAGCAAGGCAGGTAGAAGAAGACCTTGCCTGATGAAGTCTCTCCCCTCACCAGGTAACAGAGGTTACAAGTTCAATCCCTGTCCTCACCAGCTGATAGGCTCAGGTGATAGGAAAGACCTAGAATAGCAGGCAATATTGATCCAGATGGTCTGGTCCGTTATGAAACATCTTCCTTCACTTTTGCTCCGATAAACTCCCATTGTGGAGATATCCCATGCTATTGCTTCCAGTAGATTCTTGCTAATTTTCCTGGAAGACAAGACTTTCAATACCCATCGTCCTCCTCCTCCTTCAAAGTCTAGCATCCTTCATTTAGCCTGAGGGGTTTGTGATGGAAAGGTCTGCCTCCTACATGCACATGGACGTCATATGATTTCTCATTAGATTAAGGACCTAACCCATTGGGACATAGATTTTCCCATGCTAATTTATATGTAGATAAGTTTCAAATTTAGAAATAAATACCATACTTTCAATAGAAACGCAATGCATCTCATCATAGTGAGAAGGTGATGATCAGGTGACCTGCTCATTCTGCTGTCCAGCTGCTAACTGTTGATGGGCTAATAATAATAATAATAATAATAATCATACCATGCCCATCTGGCTGGGTTTCTCCAGACATTCTGGGTGGCTTCCAGCAGAATATAAAAACATAATAAAACATCAAACGTTAAAAACTTCCCTATACAGGACTGCCTTCAGATGTCTTCTAAAAATGTAGTTCTTTATCTCCTTGATATCTGATGTGAGGGCATTCCACAGAATCATAGAATCATAGAATTGGAAGGGAACCAAGGGTCATCTAGTCCAACCCCCTGTAATGCAGGAATCTCACCTGGTCTCTTTTCTCATGGTTCTTTATCTTTCAACCAGACTTGGACTGGACAACCCTTCAAACAGAGAATGCTTCAAAATAGAGGACTGCCCTATGTAAAGTAGGCCACATGGCCACCCTGTTTCTTATTCTTTGATTACTCTACACTTGATGACTGGCAGCTGAATGAACTAAGAGGATCCATTGAAAGCATTGTGTTCAAGGTAACATGAATGCGATGGCTCATTCATGTCTGTAGGTCATCATGAGATGGGGCAGTCAAAGTAGCCCTGCTTGAGAGTCCCCTTCACATGATTATAATGATGTGAAGATGAGCATGATCCTGCTTCCTGGTCCTGCCTCCTGTGTCACCTCTTCACTACTCAGTCTACATGCCTCTCATAGGTTGCAAAGGAAACATATGCACAATTTAGAACACTGATCTTCCAGGGTTCTAAATCACATGGGAAGTCTTCATGCTTTTCAAAACAAGGATAAGCACTACAGTGCTTTTAGTCTAACAACCAATCCAGTTTTAATGAATTGAGAATAACAGAAAATCAAACTCATTTTCTGTTAATAAACTAAACAAACTTTAAAACAGCATCCTTTTAAATAATGTTGCATTTTTTAAAAAGGGATTCTAATTCTTATTATGTAAGCCTTGTAAATAGGGTTGATAAAGGTGGGTTGATAATAGCATAATGTAAGCAACAAATGAATAAATGGAGATGGGAAATGTATATGAGAACATAAGAAGCTGGATCAGACCAATGGGCCAATGCTGTTCCCACAGTGGCTAACCAGATGTCTATGAGAAGCCCACAAGCAGCAGCTGGGTGTGCGATCACTCTCCCCAGTTGTGATTCCCACTAGCCGTCATGCATACTGCCTCCAACAGGGCAGGTAGAATATAGCCACTGCAGCTAGTAGCCACTGATAGCCTTTATCATTGGTGAAACTCGCTCATTCCTCTTTTAAAGCCATCCAAGTTGGTGGGCATCGCTGTCCCTTGTGGTAGCAAATGCCATAGATGAATTTTGCACTTTGTGAAGATGCCCTGAATCAGGGGTCGGCAAGGTTTACCTCGCCTGGGCCGGTTCACTCCACCGGAGATCCCTCCGTGGGCTGGATCGTGTGCCTCCCCCATGATTTCCGGTTTCTGCGCATGTGCCCCCATGATTTCAGGTGTCATGCGCATGCGCAGATGCAATTTCTGACACCGCGGAAACTAGTTCCCACGCCACGCTATGCTGGTTCAGCGCAGCATGTGGGGACTCACTGAGCAGGCAGCTCGGTTGGGGGGCGGCTCGTGGGCCGATTAAATGACCCCCGTGGGCCGCTTGTGACCCATGAGCCTTAGGTTGCTGACCCCTGCCCTGAATCTTCCAACATTCAACTTCCTTGGATGGCCCTAGGTTCTCTAGTATCATGATGAGAGAAGGGGTGGTGGTGGTGGAATACATTCAGCAAATACAGGCTTCCTAACCCCCATCTGGCAAGTGATACCTGCTGAAATTGCACATTGTATAGGTGCTGATGCTCTGTCCTCCTATATATGTGATCACCCTATTTATTTCTGCCATGATATAAACAGCTGCTGAAGACAAACCTGCCTGTGAGCTCTTTGGAGGGAAGAAAGGATTTCCCCTTTCCCTATCATCCCTGAAGCCATTTCTCCGCAGAGATGCCTTTGGGAGCCTTCAATAACACCAGCTCCCTTCTGCTTCCAAGTACCCCTGAACGAATGACCCTGCTAGTGGTGCAGTTTTTCCTCTCCCCCCTCTCTCCCTCCTTTGCCCTCCCCTCTCCCCTAACTTTGATTTGATCAGCCAAATCTGAAATGATGTGTGAAAGTAATGATATTTTGTAATTAAATCTCTGGTGATGGTGCCGCTAATTTGTGGTACATGCATTGTTCATAAGGAAAAAGGCATCAATTCATTTTCTGACTGGCTACTCCTGGGACTCATAATTAGACCAAGCTCATCTTTTGCTGCCTTGCATATTAAGGAGCTGCTGAGACGCAAAGAGAATTTGGGAAGCTTCTTTTTTTTTACCCTGAAAAAGGGGGGGGGGAACAAGGTCTAATAATGTTAGCTCAGTTAGAACCATCAAGGGATTTAAAACACACACAGGACACAGAGATGGGCTACAATCCACAGGAAACTTCTCTTGAGCAAACCTCACTGAGATACACAGGAGTTGCAAAAGATGCCCCTTTTTTTTACAGCTTGCAGACATTTCAATTAATTCCTCATGATGTGTACCTATGTTGTGTCAATGATCCTTACTCAAAGTTCTGTGAGTTCCCTTTTTGCCTTGCAAAACCAAATCTTTCATTTTCCTTTCCTTGATTCTTTTTTTTTGTTTGATTCCTCCTTAGTTCTGGGGTGCTCTGCCTGCTGAGATCTGATCTATTCAGCCCTTAGCATCTCACAACTTGTTTGTTTCAATTAGTTTGTTCTTGATTGTGTCTGCTCATTTTCTCTTCCTCCAGTCACCATTTCCACTTTCCTCCTATTCTCTTGTCATACAATATTGCAGGCATTTTTGTTTAAGAAGGTGTCTCTGGAAGTGTGAACCAGGCATTTCATGGAATTACGGTACAATTGCAGAAATGGGGGGGGGGGTTGCCTTTAGTTTGTAATCTTTTGTTTTTTATTACTGATCAATTTATTGACTCTATATACCGCCCTTTATCTGAAGATCACAGGGTGGTTTATAATATAAAAACACAAAAACCCAGCTTAATAATAAACAAAACAACACAACCCCCCACCCCCCTATTTAAAAGGCCATAGATTGTTTAATTAGCGAATGGCCTGGGAGCAAAGGAATGTTTTTGCATGGCACCTAAAGGTATTAAAGCAGATAAAGGCTAAAAACTTCCCTTTGAATGTGAAAAAGTGGATTGTGGGCATGTTTACAGGCATGCAATATTCTGCAAGGTGCTTTGACAAATGCTTCTTTGTTTAGGTCAAATGTGTTGCCCCCAATAGAAACATCCCATTCATTTTAGGCTGATCCACACTATATGTTTTGAACCCGAATACGAAAAGGACCCAGCTTTAGATAGCAAAATGCACCTGCAGTGCTGCAAACTGTGAAAGGTGCATGCGTGTTTAAGCAGCCTGCTGTAATGCATACACAACACATATCACTGATGGCACCATGCAAAGATTTTGCCATCTAAACTCAGATTGACATTTCAAGGGTGTGGCGAACTAGATCATTATGCTTGTAACTGCATTTTGAGGCATTGCTGAGCGGAAGCCGTACTTTCGTTGCTGAGCGGAAGCCGTACTTTCGTTGCTAAACTCTAAAATAATATAACACACATTTTAAAGCTGTGAAACACTGGGTGAACGAGTGCAGATTTTTGTTTCTGGAAGGGATTCAGGGTTTCAGCTGGCAAAAGGACTTGCTCATGTATGTTTTCACTTGCTGCCCTTTGCCCACCCTTCCCAATGTATGCTTGACAGGTGACCCCGGCTAACCCTGCCTGCCTTTTTGATATACCCCGATTCTCACTACTGGGTGTTATTTGCAGACACAATGTGTCAAGTGAATATCACAGACAACACAAAGCAGTACTGAGGATGCATCTATCTTCCTGAGCAGAGGGAGTTGATTCCAACAATAAATTCTGTAGCCAAGTACTCGTCTTATTTACTAACCAAGGCTTCATTATTTAAGTCAATCAATAGGAACAGGGCTGCAATCCTCCCCCACCCACCCTGTTATGCTGTTGGAAGTTTGGATCCTCTGCCAGCTCTGCCAGCCTCATGTTGGTTGTGCCCACTGGTGCCCACTGGTGATGCTCCTGTGAGCAGAGACCAGCAGAAAGCCCCAAACTGGGGTGTTCTGAGGGCAACTTGGGGCTGAGCCACTGAAACCCAAGCTGTTCTTACAGCTAGCAGCACCCAGCATAGGTCCCTATCCAGATTCAATTTCTGTGCCAGGCTTGAGCTAGCAAGAGACTGGGCCCAATCTGCCTCCCCACCACCTTCCTCTGCTGTGAGTGGCAGGCTGCAGATGTGGTGGCAGCAGCCTATTTAGATTGCTCTGTAGAGTAGCAGATTTTTTTGGTTAAATGTTACAATGACAAATATTAGTATAAGAAACAACAAATCATATGGACAGCTGGTGCCATCTAAGAAGCTACATCCCCTCTGCTTCTAAGGCAGAGATGGTCCTCCAGTGGTGTAGTGGAGCCAGTGCGGTGTAGTGGTTAAGAGCGGTAGACTCGTAATCTGGTGAACTGGGTTCGCATCTCCGCTCCTTCACATGCAGCTGCTGGGTGACCTTGGGCTAGTCACACTTCTCTGAAGTCTCTCAGCCCCACTCACCTCACAGAGTGTTTGTTGTGGGGGAGGAAGGGAAAGGAGAATGTTAGCTGCTTTGAGACTCCTTTGGGTGGTGATAAAGTGGGATATCAAATCCAAACTCTTCTTCTCCAGCTGTTTCTGAACTCAACCTCCCATCAGCCCCAGCCAGCAAGGTAAAAGATCAGGGATGATGGGAGCTGTAGTCCAACAACATCTCAAGGGCCACAGGTTCCCCATCCCTTTTGAAAGACCATGTCTGCTCTGAGGGATGTCTGTGCCATTGACTTTTTTAAAAAAAGCACACACACCTGCTTTCACAAGTACACTTTTAAAAAAGTCAATTGCAGCTTGTTTTTGCAGAGTTTTGGCTACAGGTCTCTCAGCACACTTTCCTGGGACAGAGCTCCTGTGAACAGAGTGGAACTCCCCCGCCCCAAGAAACATTGGTTTCTTTCAATCTATTAATTAATTAATTCAGACTAGTATTGACTTAATACAACTTTGATTGAATGACAGCCTTGGAATGGCCAGCTCTGCCAATGCAGTGGCAAATAAACTGCTCCTGATCACTTGAGTGAATCTTCACCCCAAGAAATAAAAGCACTTTAGTGCTGAAATAAGCTCCTGTTGCTTGAGAGGGTAGGTGCAAGCTGACCCTCAGAGAGGATGGAAGAGATGTATCTCATCTGACTTTGTCATATGCATATGTGCCCTGTGAGCCAATGCATACCGCATCACAAGAAAGCTGCAAGCTGCAAGGTGTTACCCACACATGTTGAGGCAATTAAAGAGCAGAACACTGATGCACTTACATTGCAGAGGATTAGATGCAGCTTCCCAGGATTTGCTATGGGTTGGAGTTTTGTGTTGCTTGGCGGTAAGGGATGCACAAGGCTGTCAAAACTGTCAGTTTCAGCACATCCTCTTGAAATTTTGTCAGCGTTTTAGTGCAAATTTATCCTAATATGCACATTTTTAATTCGATGCATACATTTGCTTTTGCAAACCAATGCCCTTCTGTACATGTTAATGCATACTTAGTATACACATTTTTGTATCTAGTATACACATTTTTGATAATTCCTTGGCTGCAGAACTGAATTGCAAAATTCAGAAAAGGGCAAATCTTGAAGGATGGGTGCTTTGCGGTCCACATATCATCTTGGAAAGGCCAAATTAGGTAGGTTTGCCTTTAAATGCGAACTGAATCAAATTTATTCACCATCCATATTGGTGGTTGAGGACACTTTATTTTTTATATGCATTCCCATATATATTCCCATATATATATATACACTCTGGCATCTGGTTTGCCACTGTGAGAACAGGATGCTGGACTAGATGGGCCTTTGATCTGACCCAGCAGGCCTCTTCCAACACTGTTATGTCACAGACACATGCATATGAGTTAAGGAAATGTACGTTGCCTCGCACAACCATTGCTTGCCGCTTGGTCTCATTCTGCTGCTGATTGTCCTGCATGCTTTGCCCCCTTTAACAGCTAGGCACTCCTTGAAGACTTTTCCTAATGGGCTCAGGAATGGGCATCATTCCTAACGGAGGAAGGTATCAACATTTCAAAACAGTTTAATTATTCCGAAAATGCTTAGCTATTAGCAGAGACAAGAGAGCTTAGGGCTATTTTTCAGCATTAATTTTCCATTTGAAATGAATTCCTTTTGGTTACACTTTTTAAATGTTTCTTTTAATTAGACGCAATTACTTCAGAAGAATCGCTTTTATTTCCATGCCTGAAATCTCAATGATAAAGCTGTTAACTGGCCAGGCTGAATGCTGTATATGCCTCATTTAGCTGGTACACTAAAGTATATTGAACTAGGAAATTATACAGTGAATCAGCTATTAATTCATTTTATGATCCTTTCACTCTAACATCTTGAATGAGCTCTTCAGGGGGAAATTTAGTCACAATACATATAATTGTCCAACTATATATGTGACACTCATTTACGACCGTAAGGTTACCGGCACTCTGAGCCTAATCGGAGTGCAACTGTGCAAGCAGAGTTGACTCCTGACTCTGGAAAATATTAACAGGATCATTAATGTTCTTTTGACCAGAGAGAACTGGACCACATATCATGTGTTTAGCAAAGGAAATGAGAAGTCGGAGAAGTTACACACAAGAATTTGAAGCGGGGCTTAATTTGAGCCAAGGGTCCACTGGTGTGGTTTTCACTGTCAGTTCTCAGTCCTAGAAACAAAGATGTAATACAAAAAGAGAGAGTGCCTCTGAGTTCGTGCAGGGTTCATTTCCTCAGCTCTGAGTCAGGGTCTTCATGAATTGCAGCTCCTTGCCGGCCTCCACTGGCAAATGCTATTGATGTGCATTACAGTGGGGAAATTCACTGAGTGGGTTAACGGAGGGATCACAGCTCAGTGAGAGAGCCCATGCTTTGTTTACAGATGGTGCCAGAGCCTATCCCCTGGCTCTTCCAGTTCAAAAGGTCAGGTGGCAGGTGATGGGAAGAACAGCTGCCAGTCATAATCTTGTTCTATTATATCTTTTGGAAAGTGGTTTGCTTGTCTGTTTGCTGTGCATTTGGACACATCTTAAGGCACCACAACCAAATTTTGTTTGATGGTTCCTGAGATCAAGGAGTAGGTTTTAGTTATGATTTGGATACAATTGGGGGCCATTTTGAATAAAGATGGTGGGATGACTCTTCCATCCTCTCCCCCATTCTTTTTAATGTCTATATGAAGCCGCTGGGAGAGATCATCAGAGGGTATGGGCTGGGTGTTCATTAGTATGCAGATGACACCCAGCTCTCCTTCTCTTTTAAATCAGAACCAGTGAAGGCGGTGAATGTCCTGTGTGAGTGCCTGGAGGCGGATGGCTGGCTGGCTAACAGATTGAGGTTGAATCCTGAGAAGACAGAAGTACTGTTTTTGGGGGAAAGGGGGTGGGTGGGTGTGGGGGACTCCCTGGTCCTGAATGGGGTAAATGGGCCCCTGAAGGACCAGGTGCGCAGCCTGGGAGTCATTTTGGACTCACAGTTGTCCGTGGAGGTGCAGGCTAATTCTGTGTCCAGGGCAGCTGTTTACCAGCTCCATCTGGTACGCAGGCTGAGACCCTATCTGCCCACAGACTGCCTCGCCAGAGTGGTGCATGATCTGGTTATCTCCCGCTTGGAGTAGTGCAATGCGCTCTGTGTGGGGCTACCTTTGAAAGTGACCCGGAAACTACAATTAATCCAGAATGCAGCAGCTAGACTGGTGACTGGTGACTGACCATATCACACTGGTCCTGAGAGATCTGCATTGGCTCCCAGTAAGTTTCCGAGCACGATTCAAAGTGTTGGTGCTGACCTTTAAAGCCCTAAATGGCCTCAGTCCAGTATACCTGAAGGAGCGTCTCCACCCCCATTGTTCAGCCCGGATACTGAGATCCAGTGCTGAGGGCCTTCTGGCTGTTCCCTCATTGCAAGAAGTGAGGTTACAGGGAACCAGACAGAGGGCCTTCACAGTAGTGGCACTTGCCCTGTGGAACGTCCTCCCATCAGATGTCAAGGAAATAAGCAGCTATCCTATTTTTAAAAGACATCCGAAGGCAGCCCTGTTTAGGGAAGTTTTAAATATTTAATGCTGCATTGTTTTTAACACTTGATTGGGAGCTGCCCAGAGTGGCTGGGGAAACTCAGCCAGATGGGCGGGGTATAAATAATAAATTATTATTAATAATAATTAATTACAAACTGAACAGTTTTTACCACTGGTTGCATAGAATTCTTTATGCAAGCTGCTAGCAGATGATATTGGGCTAGGTGGACAATCTGATGTGGTATAAGGCAGATTCCTATATCCTGCAACACTCTCAGAGTAATGGGGAGGATCTTGAAGAGCTCTGTGAGACTAGTTCAGAAACTAGGAAGTAGGAAACCTCTGGTTCCAGAGTCACTTCAGATATGAATTCAGTATGCATTTATGTAAGCTCTCGGCTCACCCTTAGAGTGGATGCGTATCTTAGACTCAAGTAAAGGTGAGCAGCCGGCAGCCCTGCACGTCCTTCAGTATGCCTTCCCTGAAGCGGGGAGAGAGAAAGAGAAAGAATGAAAGAAAATCACTGGATGGAGGATGAATGGAAGGGAAAGAAGGGGAGCTTATGTGCTTGCTTGTACAGTCAAACCTTGGCTCCATTTTCTGCCCCAAACCCAGAAGTAACTGCTCTGGTTTTTTAATATTTTCAGAAGCCGAATATGCTACACGGCTTCTGTTTTGAGTTTCCCTATTGTATTGAGGCTTCCACTTTCAGTTTTTGGTTGTCGAATATTTGGGAAGTCAAATCCAGAATGGATTACGTTCAACAACCGAGGTTAGACTATATGAATAGGTGTAAGTGAGAGACATAATTAATGGATGGTGGAGGAGTGAGAGAGAGATGGAGACAGAGACAGAGAGAAGTGTTCCATCTGATTTTTGCATTGGCCCTTCCCACTTTGTTTTGGCTCTGCCCAACAATACAGGTACATGACCCCTGATGACTTTCTTCCAGGTGAGCATGGCCGTTTTCTCTGCAGATGTTGCTCATCCCTGCCTTAGAAGATTATTCATCATGCATTGGCTTGCAGGTCATCTTTAAGGACTCTGCTCCAAACTGGCGAGCAGAGTGAGCTAGCAGGGCCTCTTCTTCGCCAATGGCCTTGAACATCTGAATGGCACCAGGTTCAGTTAGAGAAGCCTTTCTCAACCTGTAGGTCCCCAGATGTTGTTGAACTACAACTCCCATCATCCCTAGCTAGCCAGGCCAGAGCTCAGGGATGATGGGAGTTGTAGTCCACCAACACCTGGGGACCCACAGGTTGAGAATCGCTGTGTTAGAGCATCAGACTTTGATCAGAGAGACCTGGGATCAAAAATCACTGCATAAAGCTCACAGAGTGATTTTAAGCCAGTACCTCACCATCACTCAGCCCTACATACCCCCAAGATTTCTGTGAAGATAAAGGAGCAGCAGTGGGCATGCATTCCACCCTTACTTCTTGAAGGAAGGGAAAGATAAAAGTGTATTAAATAATATTATCATTTGTGAATTGCTTACCCAAACTTTCCAAAAATCAGCTGGGGCAGAAAGCAACTTTGTGTGCGCTTCAAGTTGTTTTCGTGACCCTAATTAAGATTTTCAGTCTGCTTGTGTTTATCTGCATATGGGGCGGGGGGGGGGACTTTGCATCTATATTTTCCCTGTTAAGTTTGTGATGAAAGATGATAGATGGCAACTCTCCAGGGTTTTATTTAATTTGTTTTTTTAAAAAAACCCTGATATACTTTTTAATAACATGAAACCTAGTAAAAGTTCAGAAAAAGCCAAGTTTTTAAAATGAGAAGACTATAAACAGAAGGGTGAAGACAGCTGTAACATTATTTGTAGAGGTCTGGAAATGAGCTCATACTGAATCCAAATGCACATTTCCTTTCTTGAAGTGAGTTTCGAAAAAGCTCCAGCAGCAGCCTTTCAGAATGTTTAGTCTGAATGGAGAAAACCTAACTGAATGGCATTGATTGGACACTGCCTGTGACATCACCAATCCATCAGCCCTGTTAATCCTTGGGGCAGTTTTTTTTTTTTTTAATAAAGAGTATTTGGGACTGTTGTTTAGATAAGATAGAGGTTAAATAAATGTACATGGGATAAATGTACACAAGTTGCTTAAAAAAAGAAATGAATAGACTGTTTTGAATATGCAGGGAAATGGAAGAATGAATCAATGTTCGACATGTTGGTGGTGTGCAAGAATTTGTGTTCCAAGTCAGGCTCGCTCACACTGCGGCTGAAGCATTGCTACAATGCTATGCGCATGTTTATCGTAAGACACCAGCATTACACCATCAGAAGAAGTCAAAGTAACCATTGCAAATGGTTTGAACACAGGGTGTATGTACAGGATAGGTGGATGCAAGGGAGGGAGCACGGCTTTCTCTTAACACTTCACTATGCTTAACTATAGCCCAATCTGCAAACTTTCTATCCCAAAGGCTCACTTGCGAGGGCTGGAAATTACAGTGGCTCACTGCAAGGCCAGAGCCAGTCCCAAATGGTGTCAGGTTCAAGGTGGAGTCTGTCATAATCTGCTGGCAATTACTGACATCATTTCCCACCGCAATTTAATCTGTCTTTGAAAATTGTGAGACACGAGTACATTAAAATGTCTTCCTGTAAAGATACCAGGATAATAAATAGACATTTATCAGGCTGCCGTGTTGGATCACTTTCCAATACATAGCCACCTTTTATGGCGGATTCCACACTGCACGCTTACTGCAGAATAGACATGCTTTGCCCCGTCACCTTTTATGGGATATCTGCATGTCATCGTAAGCAAAGCATGATCCTCCACTGATATTTTCCCTCTTCAGCTTCTTCTCCCAACCCACCTTGCCATAAGCAGAAAATCTGGCCTTTTTTTTTTTTTTAATGCAATGGAATAGCCTCACAATTACCCCAGGTGTAGATGACACAGGAATTCAACAGCTTTTCCATCCAGTTATGGCCTGTACATATTGCTTTAGTCATTCCCTTCTTTATGGTCCATTTCTCCTTTATAGGAATCAATTCTATCACTCTAACCCTTTCCTTCCTGGACAGCATTGTGTTTATAACACAGCAATCATGATCAGGAGTGCGGCAAGGGAGTTGGGAGGGGGATATTAATTAATTAATTAAATAATATTTATTGAAGTTTTCCAATCAAACCAAATTATATATCCCAAATTATCCAAATTATCCAATAATCAAACAAATCCCAATGTTATGCCTAATTATAAATTATTATTATTATAAATTATTATATATGCCTAATTATTATTATTATTATTTAGCTGACTTCCCATGCTTTGAGATCAGAGGGAATCCTAATAATCTCATAGTTCTACTGCATTTCAATACAATAATTCCCTTAATACATTCTGCTGTTAATCCTTCATTATTTTCAACAGCCTCTGCGTACATTCTGCAAGTGAGTTTAAGTCCAAATAAAATGTTTCTGTGTGGATTTTAGGTCTTTACTCTTCTTCTTTATAGTCCAAGATTCCCCTCTGTAAATTCACTTCCTCTCTTCACAAACTGGTGTTTCTGCCGAATCAATCCAGGAGCCTTCCACTGCAGGTAGCTGCCATATCGACACACAGTCCAGATCTAATCCCTAACCATTTCTGAATTCAACAAACGGTTTGCTATCCAGGATTACTACAAGACTGGTTTATGAATAGGCTGGAGAGGCTGAAATTGTGCTGTCAAGGAAATCTCTTTTATACACCTCTGGGGCTCAACATACAGTGCTGTGGCTCAGAGGTTGAGCATTTGCTTGATACGCAGGAGGTCCCAGGTTCATACCTTGGCATCTCCAGGTAGGACTGGAAACATTCTTTGAAACCTTAGTGAGCCATTGCCAGCCAGTCTAGACAACACTGAACTCAATGGACCAGTGATCTAACTCAGTACAAGGCAGCTCTCAAACGTTTCCATGGTTTACAGTGCTGCATACAGTGACATGGATGAGGGGAAGCATTCAAAATGAAGTGTTGCTGTAACGGCACACAGTAATTGGTAATTATTAACTAATTATGTGCAGGATGGTGCACTGAGGATAGATCACTTTCATTAGCGAGCTAAATGGTGTTTGAATATATGTTTATCAAGGAAATATATACAGTGGTGCCCCACAAGACGAATGCCTCGCAAGACGGAAAACTCGCTAGACGAAAGAGTTTTCCGTTTTGGAGGTGCTTTGCGAAACGAATCTCCTATGGGCTTGCTTCGCAAGATGAAAATGTCTTGCGAGTTCCTGCGGGTCCCCCCCCTTTCTAAGCCGCTAAGCCACTTATCAGCTGATCCGATAAGCCGCTAAAAGCCGCTAATAGCGCGAATAGCGCTAATCCGCTAATCCGTCAATGGGCTTGCTTCGCAAGACGAAAAAACCGCTAGATGAAGAGAATCACAGAACGGATTCTTTTCGTCTTGCGAGGCACCACTGTACATGTTGCTTTGTTACAGTAACCAGAAGGAACAAAGGTAAGTTACAATCTGTGTTTGGGCATGAGAATAGAATGGTGTAGAGGCAACTTATACCATAGGTCAAACACGGGTTGGGAGAAAAGTTTGCCTTTGGGAGACAGGAGCAACTTGGAAATCCTAAGTAACAGCTCAAGCGATCCTAATCTGGACCTAACCACACCACTGGGAGAATCAGGTTCAGGGTGGCCTTGCAGGGCCTCCCAAATTGGATCCTTCTCCTGTTAATGGTTCGGCTGAGAGACAGTGACTGGTCCTAAGTCAGCCATTTAGCTTCATAGCTGAGTAAAGATTTGAACCTTGACAGGGGTACCAACTTGGGCCCTAGGTTATGGGTGCCCAGTACACATGATGTGACGTCATGACAAGGCCTCAGAACCTGACTTCCTGTGGCACCAGAAGTCAGTTTCTGATGTCTTGCAAGGCCTTGGACAGCAACTCTGAGGTCTCATGACGCCTTGGACGTGACTTCTGGTGCCTTGCGAGGCACTGGAAGTTGTGTCGGGGGCCCTGTGGTGTGGGTGCCAAGCACCCACATTTTTTTGTGGGGGTTTGGGCCCCTGGGACCTTCTATAGTTGGTGCTTCTGAACCTTGATCCTCCCAACCTTCTTAACCACTACTACATTGGTCCTCGTGTACCTATGTAAATGACTTACTACTGTGTAAACATATAACCACATAATAAAGCTAGCTATCTCCACCTGTACCAGCAAGAAGGCTCTTTTAACTTTTGGTAGCTTGGTCAGCTCTATAGCCTTGCAAATGCATCTGAGAAATTTCCCCACATATCAGATAAAGAGCAGGGGCCCACCCCACCATCGTTTTTAGCCAGGAGGAAGAGCAAGAATTGGACGAGACACATTTGGTCTCTGTGTTCAGATGCTTACCACTATGGCTTAGACCCTTGCTATTGTGAAAGAACTCTTACAGTAGTAAATATAACTGGGGTAAAGGAGTGTATATGCCAGGGAGGGGGAACTTCAGGACCTCCAGACGTTGTTGGACTTCTGTCAGTCCCAGTCAGCTTGGCCATCCCAGGGACTTCAACTCCCAGGGACTATGGGAGTAATAGCCTCAGCAATAACTAGAGGGCCACATATTCTCCATCCCTGGTATATGCATTCATTCATTTATTTAAAAGCATTTCTGAAACCATTTGGTATCTTTTTAAAGAAAAATCTAAGCTGTATACAAAAATAGCACAAAAACCAATAATACAAGTTTATATATTTAAAAAAGCAGGAATTCAGAAAAAACAGGGACTAACCCTATGGGTCAGGGAAAGCCTGGGCAAATAGATTGTTTCCACAAGACATGTGCCCTTCATATTTCATTAATTAATTACTTTGTCCACCTTTCTATACTCATAAACTGGCATACCAAGCAATGAAATAATAAAACAATTGCAATGACAGCAGCAGAAAAAGAAACAAAATGAAACAAAACAGCCTACCCCAATTCCGGCACAGTACTTAGTTGAGTGGAAAGGGATCGGTTTTGTACCTTCTCTGGAAGGTCAATTGTGAATGGGAATTAGGAGCCTCAGGGGGGAAGTTCACTCCACAGCCTTGGGGCAATTAACACCTAGTCTCTGCTTCTTGCCATCACTTTCTTATCTTGGCACTCAAGGCAGGGCCTGAGAAGAGGATCAAAGCTAATATAGGGGACAATACACTGCTTGCTTTCAATATAATTCCGTTCCCCTTAATTTATTGTTCTTTATGGCTTCCTATAAAATGGACTGTAGGGTTTTCTTTAAAAACAAAACAAGAACAAGAACAAAACACCAGCTCTTCAGCAGGAGAAGGTGAATGACCTTTCAAAGGAAGCAGGCCTGCCCCCTTTCCCTCCTGTTCATACCAGGAAGGCTTGAAAAATATGATTCAGTAAAGTTATTGAGTGCTGGGCCTTCCCATTTGTCTTCAAATGGCCCTTAAGCCTTCTTCTTTTTCCCCTCCTATCGAGTTCCATCTCATTGACTTCCTATAAAGACTAATATAGAGCCACAAGCACAGAGGCATGCCTGGAATGTGATACGTGCAACCTTCAAAAGAGGCCACCAAGATCAAAGTTGGAGTCATTCGGACGACAGGCAACAGGGAGTTGCTGTGAAGAATCGCTTGGTGAAAGTCAAAAGGCCGATACCCAGCAGATACAGGCGTACAGTCAGTCAGTGAACGTGAAGCTGGATCTCTCTTCTTCCTCATTCATATACTTTGGTTTGGCACCCGCCCTTGAAATATTGGGAAATCCCATTTTCATGGAAGTAACAAAGTTTGCCACTAGTGAGTATTTATTTTTATTGCATTCATACCCCACACTAGCTCTCCCACTCATTTAATCTCCATGACAACTCTGTGAGGTAGGTTAGGCTGAGAGGCAGTGAATCTGTATTAGATACTGTCAATTAGTTCAGCTGTCTTCAGGTTGACATCCATCTGTCTTGGGAGACAGTGGAAGAGTGTGCCTTTGGAAGTGAAATCAAACAATAGAAGAGTTACAGCACCTGCTGTGGCTGTCGAGACCGATATGATCTGTGTATCTGAAGAAGTGTGCATGCACACGAAAGCTCATACCAAGAACTAACTTAGTTGGTCTTTAAGGTGCTACTGGAAGGAATTTTTTTATTGAGACCGATATGAGAGAGACATGCTTTGTTGCAGCTGGGGCAGATGAAGGCATCCGGTTGTGCTGATGCCCGTGTACCATGGTGTTTCTTCTCTCTGCGCTCCCCCAGTGGCTGTTCCTTCTCTGGTCACTCCTGTGGATATGCGACCTGAATGATTTTCTCCAGGTGCTGTGGTCATCTGCAAGGGATTCCCACACCAAGGAGTTAATGCTACCAGCCTTCATGTCATGTTTGTAGACATGACCAATGGGCCTGGTGCCTAAAGCCAGCTCCCTATAGAGCAAATCATTGGGGATGCTGCCATCTTCCATTCTGCGGACATGACCAAGCCAGCACAGGATGTTAGGATTCTTGCTCTGTGTTTGCAGTCATGGGATTGTTTTCTATCACATGATGGTGTATGTTTTCATTCCACAGTGTGGGAAGTGATGGAGACAGGATGTTTAGTGTGGTGTAGTGGTTAAGAGCAGTGGACTTGTAATCTGGTGAACCGGGTTCGAGTCCCCACTCCTCCACATGCAGCTGCTGGGTGACCTTGGGCTAGTCACACTTCTCTGAAGTCTCTCAGCCTCACTTACCTCACAGAGTGTTTGTTGTGGGGGAGGAAGGGAAAGGAGAATGTTAGCTGCTTTGAGACTCCTTAGGGTAGTGATAAAGCGGGATATCAAATCCAAACTCTTCTTCTTCTTCTTACTGTGTTCCGTGATGTGGGACTATTGTTCCTTGTTTCTTTCTCTTTGCTGTCTGATGAGAAAGAGGAAGGAGCTAAGTCAGAATGCTCCAAGTGTTTTATATGCAAATAAACGTAGATTAGCCAAAATGCTGTGCTACTGAGTTCTGGAAATACTCTGCAGGATCCCTAAGTGTGCTGATGCCTCTTGGTATCAGTCACTGTGAAATTCAGGCTGGAGAAAGCTTTTGAAGCTCCCGAATGACCAACCAGGAGGGAGAGAACATGCCAGTCGGACATGTGTCTCTACCAGAATCCTACACGCAAGTAGGATGATCCTAACACAGATGTCACTGAGACAGGAGTGTGAACGTACTGGGAATGTGGGTTTGAGAATGTGGGCACATCTTCGCTTGAGACTCTGTCCTGCCATGTGATGCCCAAAATCTTCCTGATGCCGTGCATGTGGAAGGCATTGATGTGGTGCTCCTGGCAGGTGTCAGTTCCCCACGTCTCACTACCATAAAGCAGTGTGCTCAGCATGCAAGCCTGGTAAACCTTCATCTTGGTATTGGATGTTAGCATCACATTCTCCCATACCCTTTTGAAGATGTGGGCCATTGCCATACCTGCCTTGCCAATACGCTCAGTGTATTGGCAAGGGTCCAGCTCAGGTCCAACTCAGCGTTGATGGAGAGGTTGCTGGTTATGGTGAAACCCTGGTAGACACAATCATCTACCACATCAAGCTTGTGGTCACCAGTGCTGATGCTTGGAGTGCTGGCAACATTCTGACCCAGGATGCTGGTCTCCATCATGCAGATGGTAAAAGCAAACTCCATACAGGCTTGGGCAAAATGGTGGATGAGACTCTGCAGAGCTTCCTTGGATTGCGCTGTTAAGGCAGAGCCATTAGATCACTGGAAACACTATCAATCTTCTGCATATTTGTTAGAAACAAGTCCCACTAAGTTGTACAGGATCATTAAAAGCTACCTTATACTGAGAGAGACCATTGGTTCATGCAGCTCCATATTGTCTACATTGACTGTAGTGGTTCTCCAGGATTTCAGACAAGCAATGTTCACACTTCTACCTGGAGATGCCAGGGATTGAATTCAGGACCTTCTACACGAAAAACATGTGCTGTACCATTGAGCTACAATGCTACTTCTGTTCAATGATGCCTGCTCCCAGATAAGTGGGTACAGTGGTACCTCGGGTTACATACACTTCAGGTTACATATGCTTCAGGTTACATATGCTTCAGGTTACAGACTCTGCTAACCCAGAAATAGTGATTCATGTTAAGAACTTTGCTTCAGGATAAGAACAGAAATCGTGCTCCGGCGGTGCGGCAGCAGCAGGAGGCCTCATTAGCTAAAGTGGTGCTTCAGGTTAAGAACCGTTTCAGGTTAAGTACGGACCTCCGGAACGAATTAAGTACTTAACCCGAGGTACCACTGTACAGAATTGTAGCCCCTAAGACCAATATTTTATTTTGCAATATTATATATACTGAAGTTTTCCAAGTCTACCACTTTTTCTGCTCTCGTGTTTTGAGTTATATAAATATTTTGCCATCAATGTATGGAAGGCATATAGGGAAATAATAATGGTAAATTTAATAAAAGTCTAGTTCTCCATTAATTGATTAATGTAATAAGGGAAAGATAATACATTAGCATCTGTTTATATGGCTAATTAACTATATTCATGAATTCATTGTAGCTTTCACAACTGTGCTACAAATGCCAACTGTAGCAGACCCCCCACGACTGTGTGTTAGTATACCTTGTCCATGTTGTGCTAACACGCACACCCAACCGTGTAACCCAACAATAACATCTAATGACGTTCATTATCACAAAGGTGAACATTAGAAAGTGGGATAGCCAAATCACTGTACATCCAATGTATGTAGCTCTGCTTTTGTGGTCTGCAGCATATACTTTTAATTATTAATTTCACTCTATTTGCAATTATTTAACCCTCCAGTCACTTTCACACTCTACGGCTTCAATACTGTTTTTAACAACTTCTTTGGTCACTAACCCAGAGCTGCAGAAATAGCAGGTTACATCCTTTGTGCAAGATGTCCACCTTTTCTTTCTTTCTTTTTAAAAGCAGCATGCATATATTCATGAGAATGAATGTTTATTCTTTATTTATTTTAAAGATTTTGGCTCTGGAACTTGAGTTGGAAGACGTCAAAAGCAGGGTTCGTGTGTTGAAAGCACATGTAGAGGGGCTGTGTGGTGTAGTGGTTAAGAGCGGTAGTCTCGTAATCTGGGGGACCGGGTTCGTGTCTCCGCTCCTCCACATGCAGCTGGTGGGTGACCTTGGTTTTTTTTTAGTAAATTTTTATTGGTTTTACAACATTTTTTTAAACAATACAAACAAATAAAAAGACATACAAACATGTATAGTTTCATAACTTTTTTTTCCCTATCCCTCACTTCTCGGACTCCCCCAAACCTCCCCTTCCTACATCCCAGTTTCCAAAATTATTTCAGCAAATCCTAAATAATTTTATCAAATATATTTCTTCTTATTCTTTTCTTTAACTTAATCTTATGTCGCTGTAATCTCCTTTTCTTTCTCAAAACCTCGACATTTTAACATTCATCAATTTTATAATAGTTCTTAAGGTAGATTTTAAATTTCTTCCAATCTTCTTCCGCCGTCTCTTTCCCCTGATCACGGATTCTGCCAGTCATTTCGGCCAATGTCATATAGTCCATCACCTTCATCTGCCACTCTTCCAGGGTGGGTAGATCTTGTGTCTTCCAATACTTTGCGATGAGTATTCTTGCTGCTGTCGTAGCATACATAAAAAAAATTCTGTCTTTCTTTGGCACCAATTGGCCGACAATGCCCAGGAGAAAGGCCTCTGGTTTCTTGGGGAAGGTACATTTAAGTACCTTTTTCATTTCATTATATATCATCTCCCCAAAAGCCTTAATCTTTGGGCACGTCCGCTGGTGGGTGACCTTGGGCCAGTCACACTTCTCTGAAGTCTCTCAGCCCCACTCACCTCACAGAGTGTTTGTTGTGGGGGTGGAAGGGAAAGGAGAATGTTAGCCGCTTTGAGACTCCTTAAAGGGAGTGAAAGGCGGGATATCAAATCCAAACTCTTCTTCTTCTTCTTCTTCTTCTGCTTCTGTGGGCAGGGGCGAACAAAGGCTAACCGACACCTGGGGTGGGGCAAACCTTCGGCTGTGCACGCGTTGCGCCGCTATGTACGACACATGCGTGGCGTCCCTACGTACGACGCATGTGCGACATTGCTATGTACAGTGCATGCATAGAATCATAGAATAGAATCATAGAGTTGGAATAGACCACAAGGGCCATCGAGTCCAACCCCCTGCCAAGCAGGAAACACCATCAGAGCACTCCTGACATATGGTTATCAAGCCTCTGCTTAAAGACCTCCAAAGAAGGAGACTCCACCACACTCCTTGGCAGCAAATTCCACTGTCGAACAGCTCTTACTGTCAGGAAGTTCTTTCTAATGTTTAGGTGGAATCTTCTTTCTTGTAGTTTGGATCCATTGCTCCGTATCTGCTTCTCTGGAGCAGCAGAAAACAACCTTTCTCCCTCCTCTATATGACATCCTTTTATATATTTGAACATGGCTATCATATCACCCCTTAACCTCCTCTTCTCCAGGCTAAACATGCCCAGCTCCCTTAGCCGTTCCTCATAAGGCATCGTTTCCAGGCCTTTGACCGTTTTGGTTGCCCTCCTCTGGACACATTCCAGTTTGTCAATGTCCTTCTTGAACTGTGGTGCCCAGAACTGGACACAGTACTCCAGGTGAGGTCTGACCAGAGCAGAATACAGTGGCACTATTACTTCCCTTGATCTAGATGCTATACTCCTATTGATGCAGCCCAGAATTGCATTGGCTTTTTTAGCTGCCGCGTCACACTGTTGGCTCATGTCAATTTGTGGTCAACCAAAACTCCTAGATCCTTTTCACATGTACTGCTCTCAAGCCAGGTGTCACCCATCTTGTATTTGTGCCTCTCATTTTTTTTGCCCAAGTGCAATACTTTACATTTCTCCCTGTTAAAGTTCATCTTGTTTGTTTTGGCCCAGTTCTCTAATCTGTCAAGGTCGTTTTGAAGTGTGATCCTGTCCTCTGGGGTGTTAGCCACCCCTCCCAGTTTGGTGTCATCTGCAAATTTGATCAGGATGCCCTTGAGTCCATCATCCAAGTCGTTGATAAAGATGTTGAATAAGACCGGGCCCAAGACAGAACCCTGTGGCACCCCACTAGTCACTCTTCTCCAGGATGAAGAGGAACCATTGATGAGCACCCTTTGGGTTCGGTCAGTCAGCCAGTTACAAATCCACTGAGTGGTAGCATAGTCAAGACTGCATTTTACCAGCTTCTTTACAAGAATATCATGGGGCACCTTGTCAAATGCCTTGCTGAAATCAAGGTAGGCTACATCCACTGCGTTCCCTTCATCTACCAGGCTTGTAATTCTGTCAAAAAACGAGATCAGGTTAGTCTAACATGACTTATTTTTCAGAAATCCATGCTGACTATTGGTGATCACAGCATTCCTTTCTAGGTGCTCACAGACTGTTTGCTTAATGATCTGCTCCAGAATCTTCCCAGGTATTGATGTCAGACTGACTGGGCGATAATTATTTGGGTCCTCTCTTTTCCCCTTTTTGAAAATAGGGACAACATTTGCCCTCCTCTAGTCTGCCGGGACTTCGCCTGTTCTCCAGGAATTCTCAAAGATTACTGCCAGTGGTTCTGAGATCACATCTGCCAGTTCTTTTAATACTCTTGGATGCAGTTCATCTGGCCCTGGAGACTTGAATACATCTAAACTAGCCAAGTACTCTTGTACTATCTCCTTAGTTATTATGGGCTGTGTTTCCTCTGCTGAATCATTTGCTCCAAATTCTTCAGGTCGGGCATTGTTTTCTTTATCGGAGAAGACTGAGGCAAAGAAGGCATTGAGGAGTTCAGCCCTTTCTGTGTCCCCTGTTTGCATTTCTCCATCTTCTCCTCTGAGTGATCCCACTGTTTCTTTGTTCTTCCTTTTGCTACGGACATACCCATAAAAGCCTTTTTTGTTGCTTTTAACCTCTCTAGCAAGCCTGAGTTCATTCTGTGCTTTAGCTTTTCTGACTTTGTGTCTGCATGTGCTGGCTATTTTTTTGAATTCCTCTTTGGTGGTTTCCCCCCTTTTTTGTACACATCCTTTTTTAATCTTAATTCAGTTAAAAGTTCTTTAGATAGCCACCCTGGCTTCTTTAGGCACCTTCCATGTTTCCGTCTCATTGGTATTGCCTGACGTTGTGCTTTTACTATCTCCCTCTTAACAAACTCCCAGCCATCATGAACTCCCTTTCCTTTTAGTATTACTGTCCATGGGATCTCACCCAGCACTTCCCTAAGTTTTATGAAGTCGGCTTTTTTTTAAATATTTTTTATTGCAAGTTTCCAACAGAAAAAAGTCACCAAACATACACCATCCCTTCACCAAACAAAAACAAAGAAAAACATACAAAAACAAAAGCATAAATCTATAATAAAAAACAACATAACAGTTCATAACACATTTTTACGTAACTAATTGGACTTCCTCACATCTCCCTTCTTTGCGTTCTCAATATTAAAGTTATAAACAGCAATTTATTACCTTGTTTCAGCTCTTAATTTGTACTTCTCAAGTATTTTGTCTCAAACTTCGAATAATTTTTGTCCAGTACTTATCAATATAATTCAAACATAGTATTACTTCAAATTTCATCTTTTTCTTAAACATTACTTAGTCTCAGATATCAACTAAGTTGCTGGTACCATGTTCTTTTCAATCGTGCAGTTTCTTAACATTCATACAGTTTATACTGTTTTTGTAGATAGTCCTTAATTTTTTTCCAATCCTCTTCCATTGTCTCTTCTCCCAAATCTAGAATTCTGCCAGTCATTTCGGCCAGCTCCATATAATCTATCAGTTGCATCTGCCATTCTTCCAGTGTGGGCAAATCTTGTGTCTTCCAATATTTTGCAATAAGTATCCTTGCTGCTGTTGTTGCATACATAAAAAACGTTCTATCTTTCTTTAGCACCTTCTGGCCGACGATGCTCAAGAGGAAGGCCTCTGGTTTCTTAGGGAAGGTATACTTAAATACCTTTTTTAACTCATTATAAATCATTTCCCAGAAAGCCTTCACTCTTGGACAGGTCCACCAGAGGTGAAAGAATGTCCCTTCAGCTTCCTTACATTTCCAACATTTATTGTCATGCAAATGATATATTTTTGCAAGCTTGACTGGGGTCATGTACCACCTATATATCATTTTCATAATGTTTTCTTTCAAGGCGTTACAAGCCGTGAACTTCACACCGGTGGTCCATAACCGTTCCCAGTCCTCAAACATAATGTTGTACCCAATATCCTGAGCCCATTTTATCATAGCTGACTTAACTGTTTCATCCTGAGTATTCCATTTTAACAGCAAGTTGTACATTCTAGAAAGTACCTTAGTCTTTGGTTCCAACAGTTCTGTTTCTAATTTTGATTTTTCCACCTGGAATCCTATCTTTTTGTCCAAATTAAACACCTCTTTAATCTGAGCGTAATGTAACCAATCTCGCACCTTGTCCTTTATTTCTCCAAGCTCTGCAACCTCCAAGTATCTCCAACCTTTTCTATTATTTCCCAATATTTCGGCCATGCGGCCTCCATATTGAGTCTTTTCCAGGCCTTAGCTTCCATTGGTGATAACCACCTTGGGGTCTTATTTTCTAATAAGTCTTTGTATTTTGTCCAGACATTAAACAATGCTTTCCTGACAATATGGGTCTTAAACGCCTTATGAACCTTTACCTTGTCGTACCACAAATATGCATGCCATCCAAAAGTATTGTTGAACCCTTCCAGATCCAGGACATCAGTGTTCTCTAGCAGTAACCAATCTTTCATCCAGCAGAAAGCTGCAGCTTCATAATATAACCTTAAGTCCGGCTGAAGTCGGCTTTCTTAAAGTCAAGAAATTGAGTCCTAGTATGCTTGGCTGCTCCTTTCCGCTGTATAGTAAACTTCAGAAGAGCATGATCACTCGCGCCTAATGATCCTTCCACTTCTACCCCACTAACCAGGTCATCAACATTGGTTAGGACCAGATCTAAAATGGCTATTCCTCTTGTTGCTTCTCCCACTTTCTGGACAATGAAGTTGTCTGCAAGGCCAGTGAGGAATCTGTTTGACCTTATGCTCTTGGCTGAGTTTGACATCCAACAAATATCCGGGTAATTGAAGTCCCCCATTACTACTATCTCCCTTCCTTTTGCATGCTTGGCCATCTGTTCCAGGAAGGCATCATCTATGTCCTCCATTTGGCTTGGGGATCTATAGTAAACTCCCACAATGAGGTCTCTGTTATTCTTCTCTCCCTTAATTTTGACCCAAATGCTCTCACTTTGGCTTTGAGGTTCTAAATCTTGGATCTCTTCACAGGTATACACATCCCTGACATATAACGCCACTCCTCCTCCTTTCTTGTCTGGTCTGTTTTTCTGAAATAGATTGTATCCCTCCATTTTTACATTCCAATTGTGGGACTTATCCCACCAGGTTTCAGTGATGCCTATTATGTCATATTTAGTTTGCTGTACCAAGAGCTCAAGCTCATCTTGTTTATTTCCCATGCTTTGCGCATTAGTGTACAGACATTGAAGTCAATTAATCATTCCCCCGTGTCTCTTATTTAAGGATTTTTTCCTCCCACCACTAGGTCTGCGTGCTGTTTGCTCCATTTGGTCTATGACATTTGGATGATCATCTTCATCAATTGATAGACTCCTACCTTCAGGAGCACTGTCTCCCTCCCCCACATTAGTCAGTTTAAAGCCCTCCTGATGAGGTTTCTGAGATTTTTGGCAAAAACATTCCTCCCAACCGTTGTGAGGTGCAGCCCATCACTTGCCAGAAGTCCATCTTTAAGAAACTGCAGTCCGTGATCTAAGAATCCAAACCATTCCTGTTTACACCATTTGCGAAGCCAGCTGTTCACTTCCACTATTTTTCCCTCTCTCCCTGGGCTGCGTCGTTCAACTGGGAGGACAGATGAGATGACAATTTGTGCATTTAATTGCTTCAATTTCCTGCCCAGAGCCTCGTAGTCTCTTTTGATCTTCTGGAGGCTATTGCTTGCAGTGTCATTGGTTCCCACATGAACCAAGAGGAAGGGGTATTTGTCAGTGGGTTTTATGATTCCTTGCAGTCGTTCAGTTACATCTTGGATCTTAGCCCCGGGGAGACAGCACACCTCCCGAGACATCTTGTCAGGCCCACAGATCACTGCTTCTGTTCCCCTCAGTAGGGAATCCCCTATCACCACTACACGCCTCCTCTTAGGTTTGGTTGGGGTTCTTCCGTGAGCTGTCTGTTCCAAGGTCACCTGCACATTCCCTAAGGACTGACTTTGCTGCTCGTCTTCATATACCTGATCGACTGTAATGAGGGAGAGATCCTCAAATGGAGTCTGCTCTTCGTCTTCCATGCTAGGGGAGAGGACCTCAAAGCGATTGTGTATTTCTAAACAATCAGAACGAACCCTGGGCCTCCTACTTCTTTGAGTCACGTTTCTCCATATATCTGGCTCCTGTGTTGGTGAACTAGCCTCCTTCTCAGGGGAGTCCCCTGTCTCCTCCTTGGTGGAGACGGTGTGCTCTGTTGCTTCCAAGAAGAGCTCCAGCTCTCTAATTCTTTGGAGCGTAGCTACACATTCCTCCAGTTGCTGGACTTTGTCTTTTAAGAGGGCAATCAACATGCAATTGCTGCAGGTAAAGCTGCCTGCAACCTTTGGCAGGATGGCAAACATTGTGCAGGAACCACAGGCGACTGCAGCTGTTCCTTCACCCTCCATCTTGAAAACGTGTCGTTGGGGGTGGCTACAGTGGTCCTCCATCTTAAAAAGCATGAAGACAGGACAAATAACCCCCCCAAAAAACCTAGGTCTCCCCCAACAAACGTTTGAGACTAGCTCCCCTAAGTCTAAAAGATGGATCAAACTGCACGTGCCGCCAGGCGCTCGCCGCTGCCCTGCAAGCTCTGATAAGCTCCTCCCACAGCTAATCACCTGACTCAACAGAAACCTGGCCCCTCTGACCTTTGCTAATCAGCCACAAAGAAACACACACACAAGAAAACCCTTTTGCTCCTCCTGCATGCGATACCGTGCATGCATTGTATGTAGCATTTTGCCGCCGGCGCTGCTTGGGCGCTGTACGGACGGTGGTGGGATCCTCTGATCGCAGCTACAGTCGCGAACGGAAGTTCCTCCACATGTGGCATGATGGCTGCTCCTGCCACCGCACCCAGGGGTGGCAGGGCGAACACCCGGCGGGGTGCCTGCTTGTCACCCCCCCCACATAGCCTGCAGGGCAAACCGCCCCCTGCTCCCCCTTGAGATGCCACTGGCTGTGGGGGCCATGGGACTCACTGCCACTCTCACATTCATGTGTCCAACTGACTTTGGAGGAAGCTCTGCATGAAAATGGGGTCCTTACTTACATAGAGACGCTCCATGTAAATGCATATGTATGACATTAGAACTTCTGACATCCACTGAATGCATGGATAATGGGGGGGGGGGCTGGGCAGGACCCTTCCCTAACTCCTGAGAGAGCCAGCTGTTTGAAGCTATACCTACTTACCTGGGAACAAGCCGATTTGAACTGGCAGGAGTTATTCAGAGGTTCTGAGTAGGCGTGTCTCAATGCTAAAGTATCAATGGAAGCACACACACAATGGTCAGAAACTTGCAGGCAGTTCCAAGGAGCAGCTGTTTCTTAAATTACGAAACTGTTTTGTCACTATTTTTGATTTTACAGCTTTCTCCTTGCAAGCATCATGTTCCTCCTGGCTTGCGAGATGTTGAACTCGATGCCAAGCCAAGTATCAACTCTGGATGGAACTGCTGTAGTCACCTGTGATTTTCACACCTTCTCAAGCTCCCACACTGTCCTCAGCTTTGCTTTCAAACTGCTCTGTGTGGTATTATTATTTCTTTTTTTAAAAATGAAAAATACATATGTGATAAAAACATCTGATGCTGCAGGTGCCACCATCTGCTCCATCTCCAGCTGCTGTGACTGCTTCTGTCAAACCTGTCCTGAATTTTCTTCAGAATCTCTAAAATCAACCAAGAGCATCTGATTAGCAATGCCATCCATTTGCCATGTTTGAACAGATACAGTTCATATAGAGGGGATCTTGGGCTCTGTCCCATGAATACAGAATTACAGAGTTGCAAAGAGGAACCTTGGAAGCCATGCTTGCTTTTTGCCTGCCCTTGAACACTTTTGCCCACTGAGATTGCCCTCTATTGCATGGCTTTTTGGGTGGTTTACCCAACCTCTTGACACATCATTCATCTAGAAGTGTGTTCTCTGAATTGGGTTTTTAATAATAATAATAAGAAGAAATAAAAATAATTTCTGCACCCAGATGACTCACATGGTTTGCCAAGAAAAGCAGAATCCTATGACTTGCATACATTATGCAAATTGATTCTATTTTGCATAATCCCCTCTTTGTTTTGCATAATTTATCATGCAATTTCTACCATTTTGCATATTTCATTCTGGTTTTGCTAAGTGTGGGGCAGAGTAAGGAACTATGCAGGCAGGGGCTGAAGCCAGATCCCAGTGGCAGAACAAGAACTTTGCATTCGGAAGTTCCCATTTTCCAATCCCTAGACTGACCTGGAAAAGACTGCTGCCTGAAACCTAGACAGGCATGGCCAGTCATGCTGGCAGGTTTTGAGCTAGATGGAACAATGGCCTGACTTGGTATAAGATCTTATCTTCTTATCACATGGCAGGGCAGAGTTTAAAACAAAGATGCGCTCTCCCAAATCAACAACTACTGTATATACTCTCTCCAGAAACCAAAATTGCATCTGTTCAGCTCTCTGGCTTCGAAGCTTTCAGCAAGCATTGCTCAAACACTTCCAAGTATCTCTTTATAACCATGAGAGCTAGAAACATGTTTTGCATAAGAAGAGAAAGTTGAAGTTCTCTAGAAGCTGAAGACTGCAACCAATACCACATTCTGTACATTTCTCTGTATTGCCTGAAGGATTTGTAGCAGACATATATCCTTCCACTCTTCCTATACAACCTTGGTTTTTGTCCTCTGCTATCCTATAGCTTAATCACCTCAAGAAGAACTTTGTTTAGTCATTTAGTCATGTCCGACTCTTCATGACCCCATGGACCAGAGCACGCCAGGCACTTCTGTCTTTCACTGCCTCCCGCAGTTTGGTCAAACTCATGCTGGTAGCTTCACAAACACTATCCAACCATCTTGTCCTCTGTCATCCCCTTCTCCTTGTGCCCTCCATCTTTCCCAGCATCAGGGTCTTTTCTAGGGAGGCTTCTCTTCTCATGAGGTGACCAAAGTATTGGAGTCTCAGCTTCAGGATCTGTCCTTTCAGCGAGCACTCAGGGCTGATTTCCTTAAGAATTGAGAGGTTTGATCTTCTTGCAGTCCATGGGACTCTCAAGCTTTTACTATACGGACCTTTGTTGGCAAGGTGATGTCTCTACTTTTTAAGATGCTGTCTAGGTTTGTCATTGCTTTTCTCCCAAGTCAATTTCTCCCAAGTCATTTTCTTTTTATTTCCTTGGGACCAAACAGCAGTCAGAAACAGAATTGAAGCTGAAGAAGAATCCTCATTGGTAACCTGTAGCATCCAATGCAAAAAGGCACACCCTTTTCTCTCTTCTTTCCTTCCACTATGCACCAATTGGTATCAACTTCACTTTGAAGAGATAGAGAAAAAACACCCCACACACGTTGTAGCAGCAGATGCAAGGATCATTTGTAAGGCTAGCTCTTTCCCAAATTTCCATACAACTCACACAAATCAAGAGGTTCCCCCCCCCTCAGATGGAGTAATCTGCCTTTCTCATCCGGCAACTTAATACAGAGCAGGCATTGGTAGAAATATAGCAAACTCTGATAGTAATGTGCTACTGGAATCAATATCTTTATCTTCTGTGCTTCCATATAAAGTATCTCGAGACAGACCATTTAAAAGAATGCCATCAAACACAGAAAACCCAGCGCTTGCAGATCTCTGAGAGAAAGAACTGGAGATTGACTTCTTTAATGGCTGGTTGTGACATCACCGAAAATTTTCCAATACAATGAAACAAATCTTGCAGCACATTAAACTAGAAGTGATATCTAAGACAGTGCCTGGGTTTTTGTTGGTGCCTATATATCCAAGGTCAGAGGATTTTATATCCATTGTTAGATGGCAACTGGTAATGGTTCAGAGGTAAGCATTATTTCAATGAGAAAATATGGATGATGTCAAATGAGCCATTTGGTGATTACACCAAATCAATTTGGTCCTTTGCTAAGAAATGATCATGTAATATTTTTCCAATAGGCTGATCACGATTAGAAGCATAGCCCCCACATAAACGCCCCTGCTTTAGGGGGAAGAGAAGTAATCACATTCCTGGCCTATGGTATATGAGGGATGCTTTTATTTAACAATGTATATTTTGTCTTTTTCTTTGACTTGAATATTTGATTTCAGCCACAAAGTTCTTTGCTAACCATCATCCATTTCAGGAGCATTTGATGGCTAGACTGATGGATGGGAAAGGCAGGCTTTTAACAGAAGTTGTAAACAGGGACAAGAGGAGGCATTCCACCAACTACTGTATGCATTTTCCAAATGCAACTTAGGGATTCACATCAGAGCTTATTGTATGTTGGCAGATGTTTTCATCCCTATTTAATTTGCATAGGCCACATGGCATTACCATTACAAACACCAGTGCTGAAGCTTCCTTGTTGTAAATTTGGGTTTACCCAATACAGGGATAATCCAAACCACTAAAGTAGGTGAAATATACTTGGACTCGAGTGTGGATTTCATGCTCTTTATTCAGCTCATAGTAGTGAGGAATGAAAGTTCCCCCACAATATCTGCTTTATATACATTATTTACACTATGGGCCACATGTGATTGGCTAATTCCGGGATTCTCCTGTAGGCCAATCAGGTTGTGGATTTATTTCCATCTGGAGCTGGATTGGGTGGCTCCTGCGGACCAATCATACTGCTCCATTGTTCTAGGACCAACCAGACTGCTGCATTCTGAATCCTATTGTTCTAGGACCAATCAGACTGCTGCATTTTGGATCCTATTGTTCTAGGACCAATCAGACAGCTGCATTTTGGATCCTATTCAACTCAGTACATAACAGTAGGGGTCACAAATGATTTGTTTCGGTGTTTTGGGGGTGGGTGATCAATCTACACTTTCTACTTACTGCCTACTACTTCCTCAAGGCTTTCATTTTTTTTCTGGCCATGCTCATAACTATTTTTGGTGTGCTACTGAAAAGAGGAGCATAATCTATCTGTATCTGTCTGTCTGTTGTCTACCTACCTACCTACCTACCTACCTACCTACCTACCTACCTACCTATTGGTGCTATCTGGGGGGCCGGGGGCCAAGGGCCCCCAAATTTTCAACCAGGGGGCTGGACCTTTCCCAAAATCCGCAGCGATCTTGCATGCACACTGCACGACATGCTCAACTTAACCATGCAGTCCACATGGCATGCTAGCATCACTCACACATGCCCCCAGTGTGCGCACGACATGTCAGCATCTCATGCAACATGCATGACTGATGTCTGCACAATGTGTGCACATGACACCAGTACACTGCATGGCATGTTGATGTCATTTGTGCATGTCATTGCGTGGCGCCTGCCCCCTCACTCATGAGGGAAAGGCAGTGTCTATCTATCTATCTATCTATCTATCTATCTATCTATCTATCTAGCCATCCCTCGACCCACTCACCTATCTCTTTTGATCCCTCATATTTGCACAAAACCAGAGAAAGGCACAAGGAAACCACACCAAACATTTCTACACCAGATATTGTAGCAATCTGAAAAGTGATTGCTGAGAATTTACGATTGCTTTTGTTTCTTTTCCATCCCTGCTCATGACTCTTCCCCCCCAGCTCTATTAGCTCATAGTTTAAATGAATAATAGAAACTCACTCCTCCTTTCATGTCTAGAGGTTCTGCCTGGATCTGTCTCTCCTCTCGGCCTGATCTAGTTGAGGTTTGCACACACTGAAAAACTGTTTCGCATGTCCAAAGATCCTGTCATTCAGGTAGGATGGTCACTTGGGCTGCTTATCTTTCTTATTATCAGTTCCCTAGCTCAATTATTTAGAAGTGGGGGTGGTACCTTGATTTATTGTTGCCTAGAGGAAAGACCTGCCAAATCAATCACTGTGGAATCTACTTGTATTTGCTGGATATTATTTAATATTATATTAAGTTATAAAAGCAGGGGATTTTCCTTGCCAGTTGGTTGTAATGTTATTGACTGCCCTGTCAACTAAATCACACCCAGGGCCAAGTTTTCAAAAACAGCTTAAATTTATGGCTGCCATTTTGCACAGACAATTTGTAACAAAAGACAAACTCTGATTCTGCATGGAGAAATCAAGACTGTACACCCATCAAAAGCAACAACCACACTAGCAGCGCAATTTGAGAGCCCTGGCTAAAGCCGTTTGTGAAAGTTGATTGATATATAGCTTAAGCACAACACTAAGGATGGAACTTGAATTGCAACTTACAAATTACACTCCTGTTTCTCATTCTGTGCCCCCTCGATAATGTGTATGGGACATTCAGAGCATAATGTGATGTCATAGCCATCATTTATTTCATGTACAAATCACTTCCTATGAAGCACTTGAAGCATTTCAGAGTCCGTCTGTAATATTTTGCCCCATGTGGGACATGAACCCAGGACCTTGAGATTAAGGGTGTCATGCTCTACCAACTGAGCTACTCTCACTTATGGTATCACACCGTTGTAGAGTTTGAAGATACCCCCAAGGTTCATCTATTCCAAACCTGTGCAGATGCTGAATCACACCAAAGCATCCCTGACAGACAATTTAAAATAAGTAGATAGGGAAAAAAATAAAACAACTACATGCATGCAAAAAACGGTATACTCTATACAAAAACTATTCATGACAAACTCAGATACTGACTGGGATAGATAAAAACAAAAAATTCCACTCTAGCAGGTGCTAAAAAGACATTAAATAAGGCACCTGCCTTTAGTGTGGCATGGTGTGGAATGGAACTCCTGATAAGATGGTATCTACAGATTGCCGTCTCCTACAAAGCACAGTGATTGGTTCAGTGCAAAAAGATGAGGCAATGTAAAGAGATGAGACCATCTTTGAGGTCGCCATCACACTGTGTAAATAAAGATCCATTCACTTCTTTAACTTTCCATATCCATTTCTTTCTTTGGTGGCTGCTGCTGAAAGTATAGCTAGCCACTGCAGTTGATGTTTATGCAATGCTGCAACTCACCTCTCTATGGATTTTAGAGTTCTAGAGAGCAGTGTTATTCCCAAGGCACAGTTTAGAAAAAGAGGAAGTTCCCTGTTTCAATCTGGATTGAGGAATAGGGTCCCATGCTGGGATGCTGTTTGCTTCATCAAGTTACCTGCCAGAATACTGTGAAAACAATGGAGTGTAGAGGCCAATTCATCACATGAGGCGAAATGACATTTTGAAGGCTTGGAAGGTCCTACTTTGGATTGCCCATCCTTCTCAGTTGGCTTCCTCTGTCCTTCTCCCCCTCTCTATACTCGGTGATTAACAATTAACCCTCGGTTAATGCACAGGTTTGCTGACGGTGGCAGGAGGAAGTCCCCATGTTGCCATGTTCAGGAAGCTGTCCACAGTCGAAGATAACAATGCATGCCTGTTCTGTCATTGAGAAGCCAGACTGCCACCTGCCTCCACTGCCTGATGCACAACTGTTCAAAGTCTTCCTTTCAAAAGCTACTCTTTCCAAGGCGATGCGTTGTTCTAATACTTGCTGACACAGTGGGCTGTGGATGGGTGGGTGGGAGTCCTTTGAAGCTCACAGAGAGTTCTGATTGCTTTTGATGTCATTGACACACTCATTGTTAGCACTAGCGAAGAAGAATCTTGTATCCAAACTTCTTCTCCATCCCCAAATGTTGGAGCCTAATCCAAGCCAACTGGACTCTTGGACATTGGTGTTGAACAGTCAAACTTCAAGATGCTTTTTACTTCTTTGCCCCTCTATCCTTTACAAACTGACAAGAAGGTAGATGTTCTCCTTCTCACCAACCTAACTGCAACTCCACCACGGTATTCCAAATGCACTTACGCCATAGATGTGTACAATGGCTTCATATTGACAGTCATTGTGCGATGACAGCCGGTGGAGGATCCTGCTATAGGTCAGAGGGCTGAGTTATCTTTTAACTTTAAAACAACTCCTTTTAGAGATCAGGCCTCCCACAACTGTAACCCACCTATCTGAATGCAGCCCGCCAAACTGAAAGCATTTGATTTTCATTATGTCCATTGTCTCAATTTAATTTACTCTTGCTTAGTATTGCACAGAATTGTTGTGAGGTTTGATTTTTGTTACAAAAATTGCAATTTCAGAGGCTGGAAATGCTTGCTCAAAAGCCCCACCTTCCCCTCTTTTCCACATTTGGGCAGCTGTTTGCAGCTGTTGCCCCCTATCTACTTTGGGTAGGAATGTTGGAGAATTCCAATGAGAGCATGAAGAGGAGCAGAAATGGTCATTGTTTGCTTACTTTTCTCATGTCAGGAATGGAAATAAATCCAGCAAATATGGTAGGTATTCACGGTTGTCCTTGCTTTCAGTCTTTCAGTAATTGATTACATTTCCCTCCCATTTGCAGTGAAATGAATGCAGTGGAACAATTTGATGACAACTTAATTTACGGAAGCTGCACAATACATTAGTAAGTTATGTAATAATAATAATAATAATAATAATAATTTATTATTTATACCCCGCCCATCTGGCTGGGCCTCCCCAGCCACTCTGGGCGGCTTCCATAAAAACCAAAAATACAGTAAAATGTCACACGTTAAAAACTTCCCTGAACAGGGCTGCCTTAAGATGTCTCCTGAATGTCAGGTAGTTGTTTATCGCTTTGACATCTGCTGGAAGGGCGTTCCACAGGGCGGGCGCCACTACCGAGAAGGCCCTCTGCCTGGTTCCCTGTAGCTTTGCTTCTCGCAGTGAGGGAACCGCCAGAAGGCCCTCGGCGCTGGACCTCAGCGTCCGGGCAGACTGATGGGGGTGGAGACGCTCCTTCAGGTATACTGGACCGAGGCCGTTTAGGGCTTTAAAGGTCAGCACCAACACTTTGAATTGTGCTCGGAAACGTAATTCTATCACAAGTAAAAGCAAGATGCATAACAGTTTTTCTTGGAAGGTGAACTGCAGCAGAATAGAAATACTGCTGCATGCAATGTATACAGGGCAGAACAGAAAGTGTTATAGTCTCTCTCGGTATATCTTCACAGCATGAACTCATCCAGTCAGGGATCACATAGTGAACATGGCAATGTGATGGATCTTGTGGTACGACATAGCCAGTCAGACTTGGCTTTGTGATCACATCACTGAAGATGAATGAATCCCCTCGTTGCCCTCACTTTGAAGGACTATGTTCTCATTACTCGGGCTTCCCAGGCTGATGTTCCCTGACTTGCTATATTATTCTGGCAGATTCATTGTCCACAGGAACTTCAAAGCAAGAGTCCATTCCCTATCCCATGGAACTGGGATGTCACTTGTAATTGGGGCATTTACAAATGGGACAGAATGGGGGTGGGGATGTGCATTCAGATATGCATCCAATTGTGCATCTCATTGAAAGTAATGGAATGTGGATGGATGACATGTTCCTTCAGATGTTCCTTCAGATGCATATTTCATCCTTCTCCCCCATGTTACTTTCAACAAGCTAATTGAGTGAATCTGCATTCCCATTCCCATACTGCCTGAACTAGCCAGCTACACAGGAATAGATCAGAGTAATGTAGTACTGGCCTCTGTGGCAAGAGCAATTCATTTCCTTTTTCCAACATCCACACAAACAATTCTGTATCCTTTTGCAGAAGGAGAAAAAAAAATGCCCAAAGGGAAGAGGGGGCATTTTTGTCAGAGGGAGTCTGTTTGTGTGAACTTGTCACAAAATGCCATCTCCTGCTTTTGGTTCATTACATTTTGCTGCACTGTCCGATGACTATGGCCAACCTTCCTGGAAGCCATGCCCCATGATTCCAGAGTTATGATGCCTGCTTCAGGCTAATGAACAGCGATGCAAATACACTGTGTGAAAGCTATGGAGCAGGGGTCGGCAATCTAAGGCCCATGGGCCACAAACGGCCCATGGGGGTAATTTAACTGGCCCATGGACCCCCACACCTGCTTGGTCGGCTCCCATGCGCTGTGCTGAACCGGTACGGAGCAGAGCAGGGACCGCCTTCCTCAATGCTGGCCGGCTTCCCATTGGTTGCAGGAAGCTCTGGCAGCCAATGGGAAGCTGCACACACCTCCTCTGCACTGGAAGGAGCACCAGAAATAGCATTTGCGCATGCGTGCGTGCACACTCCGGCCCACCATGGCGTCTGCGGGACCGTGAACCGGCCCAAGCTACAAAAACTTTGCTATCCCATGCTATGGAGCCTTTTTCTCTTCTCGATATGTTCTCACTGGGGTTGATCCCAATACATTTTGCTGCCTGAAGGACTAGATGCCATCTTTCCCCAATTCCACGTATAGAAGTCAATTAGACTGGCCATTGAATCTTGCTTTCCAGTGACAATTGCACTTCCATGTCAGGCTTTTTGATGGGGTGCCGAACAGGCTGTGTGGTGCACCAGCTCTGTCCTCCAATAGAGGGAAATGCTGCTCCTTAGCATATGCCACCTGAGGCAGTTGCTTCACTTTGCTTAATGGTAGGGTTAATCCCCCTAGAGACCTGGCTCAAAATATACCTTACTTTCCATTCATCTCAAAGCTCTATCATGAATTCCCTGGGAATCAGTGAAATCCCTCAGGGAGAGCACACAATTCAAAGAATTTGCTTTACTAATTTCCCCCAAAGCGCCCTCTTGGAGGGTTCTGACCCTAAAACCACCCCATTTCACTGACACAGCCAGATGGCATGAATACTATAGTTCCTGACATGACAGCTATATCACTTTTACAGTGCATAATTTTAGGAGATGCAGTGAGGTGATGAGAGCCTGGAGGGGGAGCTGGATGTGACACCATGATCTCTTTAGCTGCAAGTTTCTCACTTCATTTCTTAAATACCAGACTAATGACTTGCTGGATCTGCCAAAAATTACCCTCCATAAAATCCCAAGCATCTTGGCATCCCACAGTTACTGAATAACTTACCGGCACAGTTCTGTGTTAAAGTTCTTATCTGCCATACAAGAGCAGGAGGATCACGCCAGTCCAGATTTCTACAGGGCTATTTGATTTTTTCTTTTGCATGAATAGTCCACCCCCCAATCTTAAAAGGAGGGCATTTCATGTGTGGTTCCGCCTCCTGTGCAGCTGTTCAGATTGAGCTAATCTGTAAATCATTTTCATCTTCAGGGCAGGCTAGTGGCGCTCTTGCAAAATATTAGCCAATGCTGAGTAGGAATGGATGCAGACAAATTCATGGAGGGCAAGTCTATCAAAGGCTACTAGTCATGATGGCTGTTTTCTACTCCCATTGTCTGAAGCAGTATGCCTTTGAATATTTGGTTGTTTAATTGGTGCTAATATTGACATAGTGAGGAGGAGGCTTAAACTTGTCATTAGTTTTTCACCTTTGGTTGGGAAAGTGCTGTTGCACTCAGGTTCTTCCTACAGGCTTCCCACAGGCATCTGTTTGGTCACTGTGAGTAAAGGAAGCTGGACTAGATGAGTCACTGGATGCATCAGGACTCTCCTTATGTTCTTATGCTTAGGATATGATTTATTTATATTGCCTGTATTTTTATTGTTGTTTGATGGTTGCAAATCACCTTGATACCTCACTGTAGAAGGTTATAAATACATAAAGTTGTAATAATAATAATAATAATAATAATAATAATAATAATAATAACGTAAGACGATTTCATTGAGTATCCAAACCCTTAAACTTCTTTGAAGTTCTAGGCACCATATTCTTAGGAGTCTTCTGTTTCACCATTCAGACTAGGGGTGGAAGACACTAGGCCCAGTCACTGTGCTTGTCTCCAAATGCCATGCCTTCATGGAAAGCCACAAGGTCTGTCTGTCAGCAAAATGAATTCAGTGACCACTAGTTAATAATTGAACTAACAGGATGAGGACACCCAGGGTCTGTGCTTCAAGAACAACAAGCCTAAGACACAAGAGTGGGAGGGAAAGGGGGTGGGGGAGGCTGGGAGGAGTTCCTTGTGCTATTCGGAAACAAAAGAAACAAGACTGAAAGCAGGAGTGATGGAGCTGCTTGAGCTGATTATGGCTAGATAAGGGTCCTAAAATGCTGGCTTGGCGGTTTCTGTGCCTCTGCCAAAATAACAGACAAGGACATAAAATTTTAGATCAATCAAATGAGCATTCGAAGACATGCCAAAGACTTGTGAGTTCCATGAAGCTTGAGATTGACTGAAAACCACCTTAATCCAGTTCCTTATGTGAGAAGGTAGCATTGGTATCTAGACCAGATATGCCAATAAAGGTTTGAGATTGAGCTACCATCAACATCTAGACCCGTGCACTGAAGTAGAATGGAAGAAAAATTAAATAACTAAAATGGTAATAATAAGTTATGGATACACAACTGTATTCCTTCTGATTGTCCCATTCTTTCTGGCTAGTAGATAAAAATATCCTTTTCTTGCAGTGGCCAACCAGAAGCCTGTGAGATACCCTCAAGCTGGCCATGAGCACAACTGCACTCTGCCCATCTGTGATACCCAGCATTTGCTATCCAGAGGCATAACGTATCTAACAGTGAGGGAGAGCATAGCCATCGTGGCTAGTAGCCATTGATAGACTAGCCCTTCATGAATTTGTCTAATCCTCTTCTAAAGCCACCCAAGTTGGTGGCCATCACTGCTTCCCTTGGGAACATGTTCCACAGTTCAGCTAAGTGCTGCATGGAGAAGTGCTTTCTTTCAATGCAAAATATATACATTTGTTGCCTCTGTAAGATTCCAGATCTAATCTTCAGCTTCTTTCCAGCTAAAGGATCTCAACCTGGAAAGCAACCCTGGAGTGCCACTGCTTGTTGGAGGGCTGGGCAGACCACCAAAGTGACTCAGTACAAAGTGTGGCCACATATGGATGTTTACGCTCTCCTGAAACATGGCGTGCCATCCTAGCTTACCAACTGGTATCTCAACCAGGCACTCAGAATTTCAAAGATGAAATACACAGAAAACAAACTTGTAACATGCACATACACACAGAGAGAGCTATAAACACACTATGGGGTTTCTTTTAATTTTCAGTTCAGTCAGAGCTGCAGGGTTGAGCCCCTCTGAAAATGAGGCCAACAGCAACTTCAAAACATATTTCAACACGAGCGGGTACCTTTTATCCTTTAAATATCCAAATGGCCACTTTTGCAGGCCTGTAGCCTTGGCTCGAACTTCACTTATTTTGCTTCCTTTCATCCCAGCTGCAGCTCTTCAGGATTTATCTCTATGGTTAACTTCCCCTTTCATAATATTAGCACAGTTGAAGCACTTGCTTTTCCTGTTGCAGGCAGTGATTATATAGCAAATTAACCACAAGCTGTTCAGTCCAAGTCCAGCAGTTGGAAAGATGCTCTTCTGAGTAATGGCTTGTGTAGTTGATGCTTTCATCTGTAATTTGCATGTGTAATAAATGCAGAAATTAAAAAGAAAAAAAACCACCCATATTCCTGGATCTATATGTGCAAGAAAAGGCTTAAAGAGAAAGATAGGCTGCAAGAGCAAACACAAGGACCCTAGAAGTTAAACAGGCTGCCGGAGGCCAACATATCTTGGTTTCTACCTAAACTGTAACGTACTTGACTATAGATAGCTGTTTTCTTTACCTCCCTGCCCAAGCTGACTATGGAGATAAAATGGTGGGTCTACAAAAGATTTTGAAGGCAGATAGTACTCAGCAGGAAGACAGGAAGCTGTCTTATACCAAGTCAGACAATGGGGCCATCTAGCTTAATACTGTCAACACTGACTTGCGGGGGTTCCCCACAGATTCAGGTCTTACCTAGTCCTACCTGGAGATGACAGGGATTGAACCAAGACCTTCTACTTAAAAAGCAGATGCTCTACAGAAGAGCTACAGCCCTTCTCCCACAGTCCACCCAACTTTGGAGGTGCCCGGAATGCACATGTGAGGTCACAAGGTGGGAAAAGGCTCCAAGGTCTGCCACAGGTAGGCCCAGCGAGGCCTTCACAGTTTACTGCTTATTTGAAACAAGCGTCAATCTTCAGAAAACCCAACTGATTCAGCAGTAAAGCACAGGCTTTCCCAGAGAAAGTAGGTGGACAAAAGACAAATATCTCAGACACATGCCTAGAAATTACAGGACAAATGGATGCATAGATGAGCCAATGTTTCCATTTAACTATATACCAAAACCCCAATATCCCTTATCTGGTCAGTTACCACCAGCTCAGACCGCATCAGTGTAAGTACGGTTAGGATTTTGACTCTTGAAACTTAAAAAGTGACCAATAATAATAGTTATTATGAGAAAGGAAAGCTTAGTCAAATCCTATTGCCTTTCTGCAGTGGCGGAGCTTCATGCTCCGGCACCGGGGGACGGGGACGGGTGGAGAGCAGGTGGGGGCGTGGCTGGTGTGTGTCCTGGGGGCATGGCGCCCAGAGCGGGGGGGGGGGGCAGCTGCGATGGCACCCCACTGGGATCGCAGTGCTGGGGCGGTGCGCTCCCTCCGCACCCCTCTTCCTCTGCCAGTACCTTTATGGTTGGCTATAGTTAAAGCTATGGTTTTCCCAGTAGTGATGTATGGAAGTTAGAGCTGGACCATAAAGAAGGCTGATCGCCGAAGAATTGATGCTTTTCAAATTATGGTGCTGGAGGAAACTCTTGAGAGTCCCATGGACTGCAAGAAGATCAAACCTATCCATTCTTAAGGAAATCAGCCCTGAGTGACGCGGCAGCTAAAAAAGCCAATGCAATTCTGGGCTGCATCAATAGGAGTATAGCATCTAGATCAAGGGAAGTAATAGTGCCACTGTATTCTGCTCTGGTCAGACCTCACCTAGAGTACTGTGTCCAGTTCTGGGCACCACAGTTCAAGAAGGACACTGACAAACTGGAACGTGTCCAGAGGAGGGCAACCAAAATGGTCAAAGGCCTGGAAATGATGCCTTATGAGGAACGGCTAAGGGAGCTGGGCATGTTTAGCCTGGAGAAGAGGAGGTTAAGGGGTGATATGATAGCCATGTTCAAATATATAAAAGGATGTCACATAGAGGAGGGAGAAAGGTTGTTTTCTGCTGCTCCAGAGAAGCGGACACGGAGCAATGGATCCCAACTAGAAGAAAGAAGATTCCACCTAAACATTAGGAAGAACTTCCTGACAGTAAGAGCTGTTCGACAGTGGAATTTGCTGTCAAGGAGTGTTGTGGAGTCTCCTTCTTTGGAGGTCTTTAAGCAAAGTCTTGACAACCATATGTCAGGAGTGCTCTGATGGTGTTTCCTGCTTGGCAGGGGGTTGGACTCGATGGCCCTTGTGGTCTCTTCCAACTCTATGATTCTATGAGTGCTCACTGGAAGGACAGATCCTGAAGCTGAGGCTCCAATACTTTGGCCACCTCATAAGAAGAGAAGACTTCCTGGAAAAGACCCTGATGTTGGGAAAGATGGAGGGCACAAGGAGAAGGGGATGCAGAGGATGAGATGGTTGGACAGTGTTCTCGAAGCTACCAGCATGAGTTTGACCAAACTGTGAGAAGCAGTGGAAGACAGGAGTGCCTGGCGTGCTCTGGTCCTTGGGGTCACGAAGAGTCGGACACGACTAAAGGACTAAACAACAGCAAGAGTTTGAGACTGGGAGTCGGACTATTGAATATAAGTGAGACTTACAAACTGGAGGAAAGAGCTAAAATCAGAAGAAATAAGTTAGGATGGAGAATGCTGCAGAGGAACCAGACTCCAGAGACAAAAGAAACTGAACTGAAAGCAAGGAGGCTGGAAGCTGCGCTGCCAATGGACTAGGATTGCTTTACTGCTAGCTTTTTGGCTCATGTAGATAAACAGTCTGTCTAGGCTAGGTTCAGATAAATGTGTTTTTGCATGCTCTTCTGATATTTGCTCTTATGGCTAACTGCTAAAACTGTTTTAAAATCTGGTTTTCTCCTAGAAAGAGTAACTGCTGCTTTTCATAACTTTTAGCATACTCTAAATTGGTTGTTGGTTTGGCCTTCATCTATTGCCTTGTTTTCCAATCTGTGCCCTTTTTTTATCATACCCCCAGTGCTGTGAGTTGGTTAACAGAGGTTATAGAGCTGTTTTAGCAGAGGCAGCAAGGAAATAAAGGCTTCCACTTGGTGTCAGTCATCAGGATGACAGGAGGGGCTACATTAGCTGGTTTGATTTCCTCCCCTCCTTCTCACAGTGCGGGCTACAGCCTGTGCTGTCACAATATCCATTTAAATCTATGTGCCCCAGCAACAAGATGTACTATCCCACAATGGGGAGACCTAACTTCTATCGACCTGAGGCAGGGGGCTGACACTTGAAGAATGACACACCTAGCAGCCAATCACACAAGCTGCAGAAAGGATCTTCCTAAACTGTACATGTAAGGACACTGATTTAGCAGGGTCAGAAACCAGAAAATAAGGACTTGTTCCTGGTAAACAGAGACCATTGGAGGCTATGACTACCACCTCTGAATTCTACTGCCGCGTTGCACTGAAGGTGTAGTTTGCAACTGTAGCAGAATCTGATGTTTTCTTGGCATAGGTGATAGTTCAGACAGGTTTATGCAAGTCGATTGGGTGGCTATGACAATGTGAGACTATAACAATTGTATCAAGTTCAGCTGGAGTACTGCAGGTGAGCATGTACACACACACACACACACACACACACACAAGGAGGAGGAGGAGGAGGAGGAGGGCGGAAAAGATTGAATCTTACTGGAGACTAGTGAGATTCTATAAACATAATCAAAATGTAATAGAAACTTTTTGGAAATGCTGTTAGAAGGAGAAAGCATCAATCTTCATGGAACTCCACTCAACAGGCTTTCTCCAGCTAATCAATCATGGTCAAGACATGGGCTGTCCCATCTGTCTGTGCAAGGGACCAGGAGGAGATTGCTAAGTCCCTGGGCTGAAGCTACCATCTCAATGCGAGGCAATTCATCATGCAGGAAGGGGAGGGAAAATAATGTAACACTAATAAAGTAGTCCCCCTCCTCTCCGCACGGTTTCCAATGAATTTTTAGTAAATGAGCCCAAACTGTAGGGAGGGAAGGAAGGAGAAGGAAGGAAGCTAGCTAGCTGGAGAATGCTGTTTATAAGATGCACATCGCTAAACAGCAACAATAACTGTCATCTGCATACAAGTTCTTGTAGCAAAGATTGAACTCGCCACTTCATCAGGTCACATTCAGACGAGGAACAAATATATACTAAAGAGATAATGTCTTCCCACCATCATTCTGCCACAGACAAGAGGGTGGAAGTTTTGAGTGTTTTCAGATGCCAGATTTGTATGGCAAACACCACAGAGTAAACAAACTTGGTGCAATATTATCAGCACAACCCCCCTCAAAAATATAAATAATTCTCGGCTATCTGCCCCTGTTTTCTTTCCTGCTGGGGGTCAGCCACTAATAGTATGTGCATATGTAAAGGCTATTTGAATCTTTTTTTGCTTTTGGTTCCACCAGGCAAAATGCCCAATTCTAGTTCCTGGTTCTGGTCCCTTCAGGGGCAGATATAGGGCAGTGTGACTGGCACAGCTGTAGTGGGTGCCGAATGTAGGGGGCGCCGCAGGGCATTGCGACTATAATGTGGTGGATTGAGCAGAATAGGTGAGAGGTGGGTAGGCGGGGTATGTGTGGCAAAATTTGGGATTGCACAGGGCACCACTGAAAATGGACAGACCAAAGTCTGTACCTGGTCCCTTTGGCATGAAGTGGGCAGGCTTCAGGTTTGCGGAATCTGCTTTGATTTTTTGGTAGAACACCAAGATCCACCAACCAGAGCCAGGTGCTATGGGACTATGGGGGCAAAGCCTGATGTGGCTTGGGGGGAACACAATTACTGTCTGCAACTTGTGAGCCGCACAACTGGAAGTCCGCTCCCCTTCCCTGGGGGTTGGTGTTGTGGCACCCCCAGTGACCCAGCTGGAGGGTGGAGGGCTGCTGCCCGCGTCATGGGGACGCCCGGCCATGTCACACCCCTGGCCATCCAATCAGCACAGCCAGGGGCATGGCCAAAGACAGTTTAAACTGTGGCACGGCCGGGGGGGGACCTCCTTTCCCCTCCTCGCCAGATTTCCCAGCCCACCCACCCTATTTTTATGCGTTGCTATGACAGCAACTTTGCTATGGACATATTGATGGGGGCGGGTAGGAATTTTTCCACTTGGCAAATTGGCATCAGCCACTTGGTTTTTGCCTACCTTGTAGCAATCACCACAACTTTGTAAGGTTAGGCATTGGGTAAGGCTTTGTTTATGGGAGGGGTGGTTGTAGCCCGCCCATCTGGCTGGGTTTCCCCAGCCACTCTGGGAGGCTTCCAACAAAAATTAAAAATACATTAAAATGTTACACATTAAAAACTTCCCTGAACAGGGCTGCCTTCAGATGTCTTCTAAATGTCAGGTAGTTGTTTATTTCCTTGACAGCTGATGGGAGGGCATTCCACAGGGCAGGCGCCACTACTGAGTCCCCTTTGCCTGGTTCCCTGTAGCTTTGCTTCTCGCTTCTTCTGCCAGAAGGCCCTTGGCGCTGGACCTCAGTGTCCAGGCTGAATGATGGGGGTGGAGACGCCAGTGGTGTAGCGTGGGTTGTCAGCACCCGGGGCAAGGCAAGTAATTTGTGCCTCCTAACCCGTGGATTTGCGCCCCCTAACCCGTGGATTTGCGCCCCCTAACCCTAACCCCCAGATGTTGCGCCCGGTGCGGCCGGCCCCCCCTGCACCCCCCACGCTACGCCACTGGGAGATGCTCCTTCAGGTATACTGGGCCGAGGCCGTTTAGGGCTTTAAAGTTCAGCACCAACACTTTGAATTGTGCTCAGAAATGTACTGGGAGCCAGTGTAGGTCTTTCAAGACCGGTGTTATATGGTGTCGGCGGCAGCCCCCAGTCACCAGTCTATTGAAAGGGAAATACAGTGATTGTTGGGTAACAACAAGGATGTTGGGTAATGTAGTCACTTGCTTCAGCTTGTGCAAAATTATTAAATTTAAATAATCCACATCTTTGCTTGTGAAATTATTTAACTGCTAACTGGACTAAACTAAATCAACCAGCAAACCAACAACTTGCCCTGCTATTGCGTATTAGACCTGCAGAAATCAGCAGTTGAAGCTTTCCACTTCATGGATGGAGAGAAACATCACCACCTGTTAACTGCTGCAGATCAAATGGCTGTTAGAAGCACCACAAAGAACAGAGCCAGTTCAAAAGCAGCCAGCCCTATGTAGACAGACTTACCAGAACACATCTCTATATAGGTCACTGTAAAATGGTGCTGTCAAAATAGTGTTTTGGAAAAAAAGAAAGAAACTGAATGGCATTGCCAGTGAGATGAAAGACTGATAGCGAGCACATCTTGTCCTCACAATATTGTGCTTTCTTCACCCAGAATTATTTTAAAGTATTTTAATCTGCATTGGTTTCCATGGGAGAGTTATGCCAGAACATAGATCTTTCCTACTGATACAAAGCAGAGGGTAAAAGTGTTTCACTTTTTGGATCTTATCATCTATTTCTATCCCTGCAATAACAGGCAATTTGATTCTCCAGTGTAATTATTATCGACAGTATCTGATGGTATGGATCCCAACATTCAAGTACTTCATTATTAAATAGTTATTGATATAGCACCTTAAGAGCCTACATGCCTTCCACAATGACTCTCAACACAGTCTACATGTGATCTTTCATTGAAGCACTGGTGAATTTTGACATATTGGAGCTCAGATAGGCATTGTTTCCAAGGAGCAAGAACCACTGAATTCAGTAGTCCTGACTGCTGACTACAGGTACATCCCTAACATACAGTTAAAGCACTCTTATATCACTTTAATCGTCATGGCTATCCCCAAAGAATCCTGGGAACTGTAGTTTATTAAAGATGCTGGGTAGTGTGGCTCTCTAACAACTCTCAGCACTCTTAACAAATAATAGGTTTGCAGGATGGTATACAATGTCGCAGGGCTGGCCCAAGAGGCGTTCCTACATGTGATGTGTTCCTTAGAGACTGGATCTGCTGCCCATGTGGATTCTGCTGCCTGAGGCACTCGCCTCACCTTGCCTCATGGGTGGGCCAGCTCTGGAATGTGGTACAGGTTGTATGGTGTGGATGTGACTAACTTGTAAAGCACAATAAAGCTTTAACAAAGTATCTTCAGCCAACTGATATGCAACTTTTTGCTTTTCAGTGATGCAAAAGATATGTCTATAGAATTCGGTCAGATTGGCCACTGAATCATATTTCAACTCCAGTGATGGGACAGCATCCTTCACCAACTTTGAGGGCAGCAGGCTAGCTTACTGGGTGCAGAGCAGGTGACGTGTGGCACACACTATTCTCTCCAACACTTCATGACCATTCTCCACCCTTCAGCATCTGCCGCATGAGACAGAAGCTTCACTCTGTCCAAGAGTAGGCAAAACACTTGTTTTCTGACCCACCATCCTCTAGAGAGCATAGGAAAATGTCTTAAACCAAGTTGGGCCATTGGTTAGATAGCTTAGTGCTTACTCCAGGCTAGCTTAGTATTTCTTCGAGTCTATGTGCCATCGAATCTAATGTGTGCCTCAATTTTCAGAACCTTGAAAGCAAAAAAGTATTTGCTGGTGAATGTAAATGTGCCATCGAATCTAATGTGCACCTTAATTTCCATGATGCAATTTGGCCAAAAATGGTGAGCATTAGATTTGAGTGTAGATTATCTACACTGGCTGGTAGCAGCTCCTTGTGATTTCAGGTAGGGGATAGTCTCAGTCCTACCTGGAGATGCTGATGTTCTAAATGCAGAGCAGATCTCACCAGTGAGGATGTGGTGGTTTGTGAGGAGGAAGTGGAGCTCGTGGACTTTCCACCTGTCTGGCATCACATGCTTATCTTCAGCAACATTGCTAGAGGAACGTGTTCCTTCAGACCAGACCCTGGATCATTCCTAAACAGGGGTGGGGTCGGTTCCAGAAACTCATTGGTTCATTCCAGCTTCAACCCTATACGTGTTTGCTTGGGAGCAAGTACCAGGTTTAGACTATTATGTGCTTATTGGAATGACAGTCAAAGACAAGCATAATGCTATCAGCTGGTTTGCTTTGTCATTTCCATGTTTTATATTCTTGTGTTCCTGGATATTGTCTTGCTTTGAAGTTTATAATAAACTGATGGGCCAGGGCAAAAGAAGTATAAAAGGAAACATAATCCTCAGGGGCAAGGAGGTGGGGTAGCGGGAGGCGGGGGGAGTCAAGCTGCCGTTCAGATCAAGATGTATCCTGACAGATCAAGTTGGTGAAACCCATTAATTAGCACTTTTGGAAACAGTTGCTAAGTTAATTATTCCTTTTTCAGATGAAAGAAAGCTAATTTCTGGCATTTACATTGACAGTGACGAGCGCTAATGTTTTTAGAGTTGACATCCCTCAAGATAAATGATGTTCTGAAATGCACATCCAAACATTTTGACGGGAAGCAATCGCAGTGAGGATCCTGGAACGCTGAGGAACATTTCTAAGGCTGCAATCTTATGCACACTTGCTGGGGAAGTAAGCGTTGTTGAACTGGATAGGGACTTACTTCTGAGTAAAGGCCCTAATCCAAAATTATATGGCGAGAGACCCATTTGTCATCCCTAAGCCCAAGAAAAGGCATGAAAATATCATGTTATGCATGTCTAGCTCCCTGCCAAACCTGTGAACTTTAAAACTCCAGGCAGAGTTCAGCTGTTTGTGATTCTGTATGAGGGATGTCACAGGACGCAGCTGCGGGAAAAGGATTGCTTGGTTGACTTCCAGCCTGTGCCAATATGGTCATGTCATTTATTGTGCATTTATTGTAAAATGTATATCCTGCTGTTCTATCACAAAGGGCATTCAAGGCAGCCAGCAAGCCAAATATAAACATTTACGCACATAAAAATAATATGAATAGCAAGGGGCACAATCTAGCCAAAAGGAAACATTTTTCTAATCCTGCATAAATTTTTTGGGGGTGGATGGTGCTGGTGTAGAAATGTAAGTATATGCTGAAGTCTGCAAATCCTATTCACACAGCACACTTCACCTGGGAGTAAACTCTATGAAACTTTATTTCCTTAATGAATCTCTTCCGATGAATGTCCCTGTGGAGATGGCAGTACCGAATCGGTGACACATATCCATCTGGCTTGTACTCTTTATAAAGAGTTGTTGAATAAGGTTATCACCCCTCTTTTATTGTCCATTCTGGATCGCCCAGCCACTGCCACACTGTCCTTTCTCTTGGCAGATCAAGATGAGCAGGTGACAGCAAAAGTTGCAAGGTTTTGGGCTGGGGCAATTAGAATAAGATCCACTACTTGACTATTGATTCTAAACCCTAAAATGTATTTTATATAATCAACTTTTTATTTGTATTTCTTTGTATATTGTATTGTTGTTTTATTGCTATGGCTGATGGCTGATGCAAATAAAGATTCATTCATTCATTCTTCCTATGAAGTGCCTCAAAGTGATTTAACAATACAAGCATCAGCAATCAAAACATATATGAAATAATTCCATGTATAAAAACAGTTTTGAGTCCAATGTAGGAGCCCAAATCCTCAAACTGACACAATGAAGGAGGACAGGATGGCAAACTGATACACAACTTAAAAATGAAATCAAAACAAAAAACATTCTGAAACAGTTAAAGCATTCTAAGAACAATTAAAACATCTAAAAGCAGTTATGGTTAGAAGCTTTCCAATAGCAGTTAAAAACAGTTTTTTTAAAAAATCCATCCAATGGTCTTAGCATCCTTCACCTACCCTATACCTGAGTAAATGGGAACATTTTAAAATTCCATCTGAAAGTTAATAATGATGGAGACAGGCACACCTTGCTACAGAGGGCATTGCACAACTGAGGAAGGGCCACTGGAAAGGCCCTGTCATGGGTCAGCACCAGCCAGGCAGCCACTGGAGGCAGCAATAAGACCCATGAGCTGACACAAGATTATTAGGAGATGTTCAAGATAGCAAAATCTGTGATGGCAAAGACTGGTATGTTAAAATGAAGTCTGAAGAAAGAGCCATGCCACCCAGTTCGAAGAAGAAGAAGAAGAAGAAGAAGAAGAAGAAGAAGAAGAAGAAGAAGAGGAGGAGGAGGAGGAAGAGTTTGGATTTGATATCCCACTTTATCACTACCTGAAGGAGTCTCAAAGCAGCTACCAATCTCCTTTCCCTTCCTCCCCGACAACAAACACTCTGTGAGGTGAGTGAGGCTGAGAGACATCAGAGAAGTGTGACTGGCCCAAGGTCACCCAGCAGCTGCATGTGGAGGAGCGGGAACACGAAACCGGTTCACCAGATTACTAGTCTACCGCTCTTAACCACTACCCCACACACTGGCTCTATGGGACCTACTCCCATATATGCTTAAGATTGTTGCCTATAAATCCTGATGATAAGCTGGGCAAGCTAGAAAGCCTCTCCTCATATGACTTTACCTGGACCCTGTGATGATCATCTGAGGCCTTTCTTCAGGTGCCTCCTCCACCAGAGGTCTAGAGGGTGGCAACATGGAAATGGGCATTTTTTGCAATGGCTCTCTGTTTGTGGAATGCTCTCCCCAAGGAGGTTCGCATGGCACCTTCTTTACATATCCTTAGGCACCAGATGAAAATGCTTCTCTTCAACCAATTGTTCAGCTGATTAACATTCTATGATTATTTAAAAAAATGTGTTTGCGGGAGGTGGGGTTATTGGTTTGTTTTTGTTTTATTATGTACTTTGTATTCTCATTTCGTATTTTCCTGTTGTGAACTGTCCTGGGAACTTTGGATGAAGGGCACTATACACATTTTAATAACAATAGTAGTAATAATAGTAATAATAATAATATTTCTGAAAATGAATATAAGCCCTAGATCTTGGTTTCAATTCAGGAGTGAGAAGTTACTGGTATATGAATTTCGATATTAAGCATTTTCTTACCTCAGGCTCCTGTTGTGTGTTTGATATATCTTTCCTGAAATAAAAAGTGTAAGGTGAATTAGTGGAGAATGGAGGTGGGTGGGGATGGAAGCATTTCATTTGTTTTTCAATCAGAGTATGTAGAAGAAGTAAGACATTAGCAAGGTGACCTAAAGGACAGGACAGATGAGGGGATTTGGCCTATGGAAGACAGAATGTTGAAAATGCCAAGACTGATCCCATAGACAGAAATCTTTTGTGGTGGGTAGCCTATGCTTATCTGGAGTGGTGGTGTTATAAGGGCATGAGAAGCAGCAAATTCCTAAATACAAGCAGTCAACGAAAAGCCTTAAATGTAAGTAGCTGAGTATGACTAAAGCCATGGTCTTTATTAAATAGTTTTACTGAAATAAAATAATGGCAACATGCTTATTTCTTATTGAGCCATGGGGCAGATTATTGCCAGCACATATTTTTCCCTACTCACATCTTCATAAGCCTTATGACACATGTGTGAGAATATATGAGAACATCTCCTCCCTGGAAAACTCAGAAATGGTCTACTGCTTGCCTGAGGAAGTTAGCCTCCTAGCTGTATTTCTGCTTAAAATCTTTAAATTTTGCAGATTGTTACTTAAATGCCCTATTCACTTCCTCAGGCAATTTGTATGGGGTTTGATTTGGCTGTATAACTATGGCTACTAGGCTTGTGCTCAGGCACCAAGATTTGCCATGTATCTGTGCATCAAAAAATATAATATAATAAAATCTGATCTGATTTGTGATCCATTCTGTGCTTCAGGTTCTGAGCAACTCTGTAAAAAATGAAGCTCTGTCATCTCCATTCACTATAATGGGAGATCTAAAAAAGAACTATGATTTCTCTGCCTTTTGGCCAAAGTGGATGGAATTTACAGGCAGAAGAACCCCTCTACAGTGGATTAAGCCTGCCAAATTGCAGGCAAACAGGCCCAGGAGCCTTTCGTGGGGAAAGTAACAGGGACTCAGTTTTCTCCACAATCCAGATTAGTTTCATATTCTACTCCCTTATCTTAAAGTAATTAAGAGATGGCTGAGTGGTGTGTACTGATGCTTGTGTGTTTTGAACAACTTTATATCATGTCTTGCAGGGCTCTGGTATGCCTTAAAATTTGAGAGTGTCTGGAACATTGCCTATCATAGGTGCTGGCTCCCCGGGGCCCTGGGTGCCTCATGAAATTCCCCATGAAGGGGTCAGGCACCCACAAATTTCAGTGGCAGGACCAGGAACGCCTCATGGCACCCACAGCCCCGGGCCCCCACGGTCACAGGGCCAAGCTGGCAATCCTGTTGCCTATGGACTTCTGAAGAGCTGTGTTTGGTTTGTTAAAGCAGAGCAATAGTTTTTAAAAAAATTAAACTTAGCTTTTATTTTTAAAGAAATCATCTGCTGCTTTGCTTTAGAAAATACAGCAATGTTCTCTTCAGTGCTCTACAGGCAACATTTTGGACCACACCAGTTTTTGCCCATGGCACTGTAGACATATAGGAAAACATATACATAAAAAATTAATTCGTTCCGCGAGTTTTGTCGTCTTGCGATTTTTTCGTCTTGCGAAGCACGGTGTCGGGAAAGTTTTGGAAAAGCTTCAAAAATCACCAAAGTCTTTACAAACCTCAAAAAAGGCTACAACACCATGTTCTATGAGTTGCTCCTCGAAGTCAAGTCGCAACTGTATTAACGGTGTTAAGAAAAAGGAAACAAACTTGCAAGACGTTTCCGTCTTGCGAAGCAAGCCCATAGGGAAAATCGTCTTGCGAAGCAGCTCAAAAAACAAAAAACCCTTTCGTCTAGCGAGTTTTTTGTCTTGCGAGGCATTCGTCTTGCGAGGTACCACTGTAGAACTATCCTTTACAGAAAAGTGCAAAAAACTACAGAGTGGTGTGAGACTTTGAATGCACTCAGATGTGGGGATTATTGTGTAAGTTTTCCTGGTTATAATGCCAGTGCTCTAGTCTTAGTTTCTAATGTTCCTTTTATAGTGTGCTACCTGTTGCATTCCCCTGCCAACCTAGCGGTTCGAAAGCATATCAAGTGCAAGTAGATAAATAGGTACTGCTCCAGCAGGAAGGTAAACGGTGTTTCCGTGTGCTGCTCTGGTTCGCCAGAAGCGGCTTAGTCATGCTGGCCACATGACCCAGAAGCTGTAGGCAGGCTCCCTCGGCCAATAAATCGAGATGAGTGCCGCAACTCCTGAGTCGGCCACGACTGGACCTAATGGTCAGGGGTCCCTTTACCTTTACATGTTGCATTATGGAACTGTGGTTAAAAAAAAAAAATCAATACACTACCAGGTCCTAAATTTCATTCACACCATTGCGTGTGGTATGACACAACAGCAGGATTTACCCATAAAAATGGTGGAAAAGAATTGTATGCCAGAAGACCACTTCAAATAATATCTCATGGTAAGATACATAAAAACCATGGTGAAATTACAGTGCAAAACTCCCATGATTTTCCAGGTTAATGGGGTTGTAAATGGATTATTTTCTGGAGGCAATTATCAGTCTCTGTAGAAACTCTCCACTTTGCCGAGAACAGAGAGGTGGCACTCCTGAGCTAAGAGTCTTGCTGTGTGCTATGGAATGTAGATGAAACTGCATTCTACTCACACATAATTCCTGCTGTCGTATATAATACTTATTGCTTTGCAAATTGCAAGGATTATTTTCTCTTAACTGCTAGTAGTTTTAGAGGATGTAATTGGAAATAACATATTCTAACTGAATCCCAGAATGAGACACCTTATACGGAAATGCTGTGTGTGTGTGTGTGTGTGTGTGTGTGTGTGAGAGAGAGAGAGAGAGAGAGAGAGAGAGAGAGAGAGAGAGAGAGAGAAAGAGGGAGAAAGGTTCTAAGTGGAAGAATGCTTCCAGCCAAATATTTTCACGTGGACAGCTGATTTTAGTTTTGGCTGCCTTCTCACATTCATCAAAGGTGGTCTTTAATTTTTTTAATAACAGGTTTTTTTAAAAAGTAAATAATAACCTGAGAATAATTCAAAATCCCTCTGTCTCTTTTGTTTACATCCTGGGAAAACTGGGTCTGCCTTGAGCACTCCCTGACTCATCTATTCATGTTTTAAAGGATTGAAGAAAGCTGAAAAAACCAGACCAATCCCTAACACAGGGTTATCCAAGATGGTACCTACAAGTTGATGCTGGATTGCAACTGCCATTATTCCTGGCCATTGTTATGTTAACTTGAATTGATGGGAATTGAAGGGCACTCTATTGGCTATCCCTGCAAAATCAGTGCAGGTGATCCTAATTATGAGCTCTGCTCTTGCTAGGGCAGGAATTGCCAAATTGGTACCCTGCAGATGTTGCTGGACTACAGCTCCAACCATCCCTGACCCTTGGTCAAACTGGATTCTGTTGATGGAAGTTGTAGTCCAACAGCATCAGGAGTTCCACCCTGGACAGCACCTTGACTACCCTTGTGCTAAGGTTTGTGATGAGGCAGCCACCCAAATTTATTCAGCTGTCTGCCCCACTTATGTATAAGGCAGCGATAGTGAGTGAATGTTTTTGTGGGCTGCACTGGGCATGATTTACCATGAAAAAGGCTGCATACAAATGAACGGATGGTGGTGTGGACTTGAGAACTCACAGCAGTGGTGGGGAACCTGTGGCCTTTCAGATTATGTTGGACTCCAATTTCCTTCATCCCTGACTATTGACCAAGCTGTCTGGATCTCATGGGATCTGATGGGAGCTGGAGTTGAAACACCTGGAGGACCACAGGGTCCCCACCCCTGGTAGCAACTAGGATGTCAACAGGAAGTCAATAAACCACCTTACAGAATGTTACACATTACAGAACTAAAAAGAAAGAAAATTGGGAAATGGGCATTGCTCAGGTCGACATAATCCACAATACACATTATTATTAATTACCTTTTGGATTGAGAAGTTCCAAGATAATATCCTGTCCTGCTTTCTTTCTTACACTATAAAGCAAATCAAAACAGCTTAAGATGGGATTAGATATAAGTAGTTTCAATGAGGCTGCAAATCTGCTTTTTGCTTCCTTGCATTTATATGAATGTCTGAAATAAAAAAATATTAATAACAATGTGTATATATATATATATTGAAATGTATGTGTTGAGCTTTGTAAATGAGAAAATGCTTTTAAAAAAACCCCCAAATACATACGTATTTAAATGTGAAAAAGAGCATGAAGACAAGAAGATGGTGTCCAGACTTCTATGTTGATGGATGAGCTTGATGGGGATACGGGAGCAAGGCCAGTGGGTGTGGCCCTACCCACTGATTTCATGCTGTTGGAGCCCTGAATAGGGCTCACAGTGCTGTGATAACAGCTCTGCAACAAGAACCTCTAAACTCAGATTGCAAAAAAACCCCCAACAACCCCAAACATTTGTGATCATGACGGCCATTGATTTTACAGTGATTCCTCTCTATTGTGAACAATAGAAATGGGTACTATCACACAGTTCCCTTTTTAGGGCAAGTCTCTGATTACTTGCCCATGCCCATCTGAAATCAGAGCATGCACCAGCCCTGCCCCAGTACAGTGGTACCTCAGGTTACGGATGCTTCAGGTTACAGACTACACTAACCCAGAAACAGTACCTCGGGTTAAGAACTTTGCTTCAGGTTGAGAACAGAAATTGTGTGGCAGTGGGAAGCCCCATTAGCTAAAGTGGTACCTCAGGTTAAGAACAGTTTCAGGTTAAGAACAGACCTCCAGAACGAATTAAGTTCTTAACCCGAGGTACCACTGTATATAAGAAAACTGGAAGCTGGTCCTAAGCCATCAGATGATTGGTTTGTCCAGCACAGTATTGTCTTCACTGACTGACAGCTGCTGTCTAGGATTTCAGACAACAGTCCTTCCAAGACCTTCTTGGCGATGCATTCTACCACCGAGCTACAGCTCAGCCTTTATTATCATGACTTGATTTATTGTCATGCACATCAGCGTTCAGAGTAGACACACACCGGATGGGTACTGCAACCCTAAGCATGTTTAATGTTGCTTACTCTCTGGTAAGTGTTGAGGATTGCCACCCTCAGAGGAGCTATTCCAGAGTAGGTGGTTGGAGGATTGCAGCATTATTTACTTTCTCATTAATCTATGACTTCGGCCAAGAGTTAAGTGCTGTGATCCATCATCAGCTAAAGCAAAATCCAGGACATCTATGCCCAGAGAATGAAAATATATATATATATATATATATATATATATATATATATATATATATATATATATATATATATATTTATATAACCGATATTGCAGTGCTGTAGCAATATTATGAAATCCCATGAAGCAATTTACCCGAGTCCTACAACTCGCCACTAAGAGAGCATCCTGTAACAAATGACTCGAGGACTACTGCCAAACAATGCATTTTTATATCTTATTAGGCAAATTAATTGTTGTTAACTACTGAGATAAAGGAGCATCTGTAAAATACTCATCATGTACTATTTTAGCATCAGAAAGGAGGAATGAAATGGAGGCTTGGCAAAATGGCCTGCAGAGTCCATGTTTATAGCAGTGAGAAAGAACCACTTACACCTAGACATAGCTTACAGTAGGTCCCAGTTACAGGTAGGTAGCCGTGTTGGTCTGCCGTAGTCGAAACAAAATTAAAAAAATCCTTCCAGTAGCACCTTAGAGACCAATGAAGTTTGTTATTGGTATGAGCTTTCGTGTGCATGCAGACTTCTTCAGATACTAGTAGGTCCCAGGTTGACCTGAAAACCATTCCACACCAACCATGCCCATCTTCCCCACACTTGATGTTATATTCTATAAAGTTTATAGAAACCACGTATGTTTGTATCTGGACAAACATTTTGTGACCAGGTAGGAAAAGGTACGTTAACTGGTGTTGTTGTTGAGAAGCATTTTGAAAATTTGATTGTGTGTGTTTTTTAAAAGGTTATTATGTACACTGAACCTTTATGTTTAAAATGGATTAAAAGCATTTGAGCACATTTATTGATTGGGCAGATTTATATCCTGCCCTTCAAAACATGTATTTCCAGGTTGGCTAATAGTCATAATCACACAAATGTAACAAACAGGTCGTGTAGGACCTTTTTCTGCCTGTTCCCCAGCATTTGCCACCTAAAGCAGTAGCTTCATTCTGCTTTATGGAAGAGCTAGCTCTGGAAACTAAATATGCAGTTTTGGCATCTAGATACTCAACTTTCTTCTCTATGTGAGATGTCAATGCACCATGTTTCCCTGCCATGTCATTCATTACTCTTAGGAAAATTATAACTTCTCATGTTCCTGCTTCATTTCCCTTTGTTTTACTGATGTGGGAACACAAGGAATCGGGATCTGGCAGCAGACCTATCGGTATCTTCAGCTGTTGTCACTTCACCATGGCAGGAAGTGGTAGAAGGAGCTTTGTTCTTCATTAAAGAAGAATGCCTTGATGCCGAAGTACCAGACTCCACCTCCATTTTACCCTTAAATACAGATGACGGCCAAATATCAGACCAGAGATAGAATCTGGTTGCCTTCTGGCTCCTCATTTTGCAGCATGTGCATCATGATTTAAACATGACATTACTATATGACACACTGGGAGCCAGTGTGGTTTAGTGGTTAAGAGCGATAGACTCGTAATCTGGGGAACCGGGTTCGCGTCTCCGCTCCTCCACATGCAGCTGCTGGGTGACCTTGGGCTAGTCACACTTCTCTGAAGTCTCTCAGCCCCACTCACCTCACAGAGTGTTTGTTGTGGGGGTGGAAGGGAAAGGAGAATGTTAGCCGCTTTGAGGCTCCTTCGGGTAGTGATAAAGCGGGATATCAAATCTAAACTCTTCTTCTATAAATGTACAAGGATCGGCAGAAGTGGCACAACTACCATTGCCTTCAATGGCTCTAAAAGGTAAAGGTAAAGGTAAAGAGACCCCTGGCTCTAGTTTACACTAAAACTCTTAAAAGCAACAACCCAAAAACCTCTTCTAATTTGGTGTGAGTGGCATGCTATCTGGAATTACTTTATTACTTTGATATAAATGGGAAATTATTTTCTGTTCCCAGGTAATCTGCTGGCAGGCCACAACTGTGTTGTCAATCACTCACTTTCAGTTCCACCCCCGTAATTATATACATATGGGTTTTCCAGAAATGAATGAAAGAAAAATGGGTGGAACAGTATTGACAGCAGTGAATCCACAGCAGTAACCGAAGGAGGAATGACTGCTGGGAGGAGCACAGAGAGAAGGAACGCCATGGTACACCCACATCAGCACAACTGAACGCCTTCATCTGCCCCAGCTGAAACAAAACAGGTGTCTCCCGTATTGTCTCTGCAGTCACAGCAGGTGCTACAGCCTTCCAACAGTTTGACTTCACACCCCCCCGCCAAATGTGCACTCCTCTATTGTCTGCCAAGAGCCAACAAAGTATTTACATGGATGGTGTGTTGGGCCAGGGGGTAACCCGAGTAATGTGGTCCAGGTCTGGTCCCAAAACCAAGGGTTCCACAAGGCAGGACACGAGGCAGCAAACCAGGCAAAGTCAGGCACAGGATCTCAGGCAGGTTCTGGCAAACAGCAATGTTGCTCCCACAACCTGGGGCGGGGTCCAACAGCCTTTTATCTCTGACGGGGTAACAGCCAATCCTGATCCGCCAGTGACTCACCTCCCTGTCTCGCCCGAGCACTCCTCCTGTGTGTACTCAGGTCTCTCCTTCTCTCAGACCTTAGTCTCGGGAGATGTCGGTGGGTTACTAGACCCAGAGGCCACCTCAGCCTCTCTTGACCCAACCGGTAGTGGAGCAGCTGTAAGTGATTTCCCGGCTGAAGGCAACGAGGTAATCCACGCATCTGGAGCCAGTGCAGGCTCAGGCCCCTGACTCAGCCCAGCTGGTGCTTGTTGCAGGGGAACCTGTGCAGACTGAGGCTCTCCAGAATCAGGCCCCAGACTTGGTTCAGATGCCACCTGAGGCAAAGGATCCGGTGTGGACTGAGACTCCTCTGGTTCCGAGTCTGAGCCTGAGTCCCAGGCCATCACAGATGGCCTATTGTAATGAATGCATTATAGTACACCAGTCCTGTTCTGGTGTTCATAACTGGGGTCAACTGAACACGTGGAGTGGGAGAACAGGCATTAATGCACTAGCATCCCCATGCCATTGATAGCTGTATGTTCCAAGGAGACTTCTTCAGCAGGTAATTGTCCTTCACTCACAGAAGAAGTTCTAATGCACAGGGAAGCCTTTGGAAGGACAGAAGGCATCCCCATTGCTCTGAAGTACTGTCAGGCTTCAGAGAATCAGATCCCTCTCCCGATGGCAGCCCAGAATCAGAGAAACTATAAAAGTTCTTACCAAGCAATTTATTCAATTATTCACAGAGAACGATGAAGGAATGCAGCTGCCCCTAATAATGGTGTTGCTCCAAGTCTCACCCCCCTGTGTCTCCCCTATTCAACGGCATTCCTGCGTCGGTTAATCTGAGCTTTCTGCCTCTGAGCTCTCTGTTCTAATACCCTCAATGCCCACCTAGTCCTGGGAGGGGGGGGGGTCAGGA